>NW_016909026.1:239187-251227 GCF_001483705.2 Eufriesea mexicana | reverse complement strand
TATATAAATATAAACTTGAATTGGAGTGAGAACTAGAACACGTGAATAGTGAGTAATAGAAAGCAAATTTTTCAATTAATTACACGTCGAATCATAAATCATCATATAAATCATTTATACCGTATATCGTATGGCAATCGTATTTAAATTGAAATTGAAAACACGTGAAATATCTATTAAAAAGGAAAAAGAAAATAGACTTGCCCTACTATAATTCTCGTTATTACAACTACTCCTTATTTTCTCCTTGCATTTCTATAATCGATACAAGTTAATATTGTTCCGGGTGTTTACCTAGAAAGAAATTGATTTCCCTATCTACGTTTAACTCTTTGACTGCCACGCAATTTTTATATCGTACACTCAGGAGTACACGATAAAATTTCCATTACTCTTGCGACACGATAATGAATTATCAAACAATATGGCAAAACAAAAATGATGCAAATTATTTATGTTTTCTATTCAAAATTCTCTATTTATTTACGTTGCTCAAATATTCAAAAATTGGTCAAATATAAATAATTTTAAATGAAATATAAATATAAATTTACAAAATTAGTATTGCCGAACACTGGTGGCCACCATGGTCCTGCTGAGGAACCAAACGCTGGTCACTGATGACCACCATGGCAGTCACCGTGGTAATAGTGCTTAATATTTGTATTATTGTAAATGTGACAGATTGGAGTACCAAAATGCAAATTGCAACGTGTTAATATTCGTGAATCTTCGCGAATTAAAGCCTTCACGACTTCACGAAGTTCACGTGAATCTTCTTTGACTATTTCCTACGGATACATAAATAAATATACCTCAGACGAAAATTAAAATATTATCCAGCACCTGGAACAAAGCAACACCGGAATTCGCATAACGCTATAGGAAACACTATCTAAAATATTCGTAACCTTCGTGGTTACCACGTTACTCGGTGCTCGTAGCTTTTTACCGCGAGATTCTACTCTCTGATCGAGCCTGCATTAGCGTACTATCTGCTTGTTACGCGTTGTACAAACGTGGCATAACGTGGTCACGCGAGGATCGCGATATCCGCCTGAACGCGTCAGGCTCGGCTGAAAAATCCCTATCTCCCTCTGCCAATCGTGGAACCCAAGTCAACCCACTCGAAACACCAAAAATACGCATCTCCGATGCAAAGAACAAAAGACCCCAGCGCATCCAACTTCGATCAATCACCGGACCAGGTATCGCGAGATTAAGTCATATTTCTCGAGGATGCTAAACACCGTACGTGCCCCGTGGCCTTTGGTACAGTCACTTTCCACGTAAACGCGTAAATCGTGCATGAATCGCAGATAATTGCTCGCGGGGAAGTCGCTGGATTACCGATGGCAGGGTTTTGGCTGGGGAAAACTGGACAAACGTTGCTGACCACCGCGATTTGCCGATCGATCGACGATAATCCGAGGAAATGATCGGCTGCCGCGGCTACACGCATTAGAAAACCGGCGCTGGCTACGAGATTCCTGGCCTACGGTCACTGGATTATGGAGTTTGCACCGCGGAATTATAACCGCTGATAGCTGATAGCGCGGGGAAAGGTGGAGGAGGGAGGAGAGCAGAGAGGTAGACAAAGAGGCAGAGAGACGGTAGGATCGCATAATGCATCTATGTATCACGATGTCCAGCGGCGCGTTCGCGAGAAAGGAGACTCGCGATGGGTCGAAGGGGGGCAGAGAATTCCCCTAGGTAGTAGCTTGCACGGGACCAGAGAGACTCTCGGTTCCGTCACGCCGCGTTACACCCCCACACGCTAGGCCCAGCGAGCCCATAAATCCGCGGCTGCTCGCCCCCTCTTCTCTTTAATCCGTTAGATTCCGCGAATACCCTCGGCCGTCTTTTGAACCGCGATTTCGCGTAATTGGGACTGTGGATGATCAGACGCATGCCGGTTGCCTGCAGGAATCCGCGCGCGTAATGCACCGTAGCATCCCCGGCGCACGGTGATACTTCCGAAGGCGATATCTCACGGTGATCTCCAACCGGCATCACTCGGTGTCCTCGAAATTCGAATGCTAGAACAGTGCAGGCTTGTAGCCGCGAGTTTACCGACACGTAGCCAGTTCCGTGTTTGCCAACGCCGGATAGATGGTTGGTTATTGCTAGACCAAAGGGGAGAGGATCTAGGACGCTGGGAGGAGGAGCCCTTTAATGGGCGCGTGTGCATACAAGAGTAGCATTCACGATTAGACCGGGACGTTACGACTTCTTTCCGTTACGATCCTCTGCTCGCGTCTCGGCGCTAGGACCAAAGGGAGACGTCAATATCCAATCGATAGATAAGCTCGGTGGACGAGTCGCAAACACAGCTGGGTCCACGGCGAGGGTTCAGGTAACGCGAACACAGGGCGCCTTGTGCTGCCGTGGCAAGTCTCCTCGGCTTTGTGTACCCACCCGCCGCCATCGCCCGCTTCGTCCTCTGTACACGCAGCTTGCCGCCTTTTCTACGTTCCTCGCTATCTTTCCACTGTCCTCGGGGCGGCCTCTGTTTGTCCGGATTAACCGGCTAGAGCATCTCGTAATGTCCCTCGCGAAATCATTGCCGCTCGGGCCGGCGAGCTAGATTCTGCCATATCCAGTCAGCGACGTGACGCTTGACATCGTCGCGAGGACCCGGGAATTAATTACCGTGGAAAGTCGATTACTCACGATTAACGACATTCGCGATCGACTGGAGTAAGCTATTCCAGAGTTACTAAAAGAGGGATCCTCGTTTATGTTACAGGTACGACCTGGGGTTGCGTCGGGGTAGCTAGCAAAGCATCTGTAAGCGGTGGAGAAGAGACTAGAACGGATAGAGAGCGAGCGAAGGGGGTGGGGAGCGCGACGTTCGGTAGAGGAAGAAGAAGAAGAGGAAGTCGAGAGAGTGTAGGCGCAGGCGCCGTAGGTGATGTGAGGCTGGCGCCCGCCTCACGTTTGGGGTGATGCCCTCCAGTGAGCCTCATCCCCCCCAGTACCACCTTCAACACCACAACATTCCTCCCTCGCATCTTCAGCAACACACGTCGACCGCGATCGGGCAACATCAGCTCTACCAGCAGCTGGTGGCGGCCCATCAACAGCAGCAGCAGCAGCAGCAACAGCACCAGCAGCAGCAAAGACATCAGCAACACGGCGGGCCCTTTCAAAATTCCACGTACACGCAGCAAAAGCAGGAGATGAGCCCGGAGGAGGAGGGGGGTCGAGGGGGCGGGTCCCCCCCGGCAGCGGGGGCTGCGTTACATCAGCCCCATCACCCCCGGACGGCCAGTCCACCCTCGGGCACGGAACCCTGCACCCGCGATGCTATACCGACGCCTACGCCGATCGCGGATACTACCACAACGACCACGACTACTATGACCATGCAGTCGCAGGGGCAACAACAACAGCAACAGGAACAGCAAGGGCCCAGCCCTAGTCCCAGTCCAACGGGAGGCGACGTGGAGAAGTTCGACGGGAAGATTGTCTACAATCCGGACGGCTCGGCGTACATTATCGAGGGAGAGAGCGAGCTGAGCGAGGATGACTCGTTGCCGGACGGATGCATCGTAGACGGGCGCGGTGTCTCGGTTCCTCATTCTCTAGTATTTCCTCAGATCGCGAGCGCGTATTACGTGTCGAGATTGTACGCGCACCAAGCTTACCAGCAGCAGCAACAACAGCAGCAACAGCGCTCGGCGACGCAGCAGCACAATCCCGATCTTCCTGTGATGCACAGCTATCGGGTGATCAGCTACAGAAGCGCGGAGGGTAGCAAACAACCGCCACCGCCTCCAACCGCGCCACCACCTCCGGCCGCGTCGGTACCCGTCAAGCCTATCCTCATGTGTTTCATATGCAAGCTCAGTTTCGGCTACGCGAAGAGTTTCGTGGCACACGCTCAGGGCGAACATCAGCTGACCCTGATGGAAGACGAGCGACAGATACTCTCTCATTCGACCGCGTCGGCCATCATTCAGGCCGTGGGCAGAGGAAAGCAACCGCTGGTCAGCTTCCTCGAACCCGTGACGAGCTCCACTTGCCCGCAACCGTCGGCCGCGCAGATGCAGAACCAACAGCAGCAGCAGCAGCGCACCGAATCCACCGATCACGAAACGCCAACCACCACCAGCACGCCTGCCAGCACTCCCGGAGTACCGAGCAGTCCTCAGCAACAGCAACAGCAGCAGCCGCAGAGGCCGTCGCCCAGCACACCCACTACACCCACCTCCCATTCGAATCATCCTCTCGCGTACAATCATCAGCAACCGCAACAGCATCAGTGGACCGGTGCTCAGGTGAGCGCCGCCTCTTGGGCCAAAGCACCTGACGCCTCCGGCATGCACTACACCTCGCCACCGCCTCCCACATCCTCCACCAAGGGTTCGCCGTCCTCGTACGCGGCTTTGACCCAGCAGCCACCCAACTTCCTCACAGGCACGACCATCGGTGTCTGCCCCGAGCATATGCAAGGAAGACCGAGCGGAGTCGAGTGTCCCAAATGCGAACTCATCCTAGCCAGCAGCAGATTGGCCGGTCCAGGTGGGCCTCTCGCTGGCATTCACAGCAGAAATTCCTGCAAGACCCTCAAGTGTCCGAAATGCAATTGGCACTACAAGTATCAAGAGACTCTAGAGATACACATGAAGGAGAAGCATCCCGAGAGCGAGACCTCCTGCATCTACTGCATCGCCGGGCAACCGCATCCCAGGTTAGCGCGCGGCGAGACCTACACCTGCGGATACAAGCCGTACAGATGCGAGGTGTGCAACTATTCCACCACGACCAAGGGCAATCTCAGTATTCACATGCAGAGCGACAAGCACTTGAACAACATGCAGGAGCTGCAACAGGGCGGCGGTGGTAGCTCAGCGGCCAACAATCCCTCGTCCTCGCAGGACGCGCCGATGCCCACCAGAAGTCCTCACCATCAGCAGAACCATAGTCCGCACATCGCCGGCCAGGCCGGGAATCAAGGCAAACCGAAGCCAACGTTTCGCTGCGACGTATGCAACTACGAGACCAACGTCGCGCGCAACCTCAGGATACACATGACTAGCGAGAAGCATACGCACAACATGCTGGTCCTGCAGCAGAACGTCAAGCACATGCAGACCCTGTCCGCGCTCCAGTCCCACCATCAGCAGGCACAGCATCACCACCAACAAGCGCAACAGCAGCATCAGCAGCAACTCGAGCAGCTGCTCCATCTTGGCGGCCTGGACAAGCCTCAGCACGCCGAGGCCGCTCTCGCTGACATGGCTTACAACCAGGCTCTCTTGATCCAGATGATGACCGGTGGTCAGCTGCCGCCGCAGCTCCCGCCAGAGATCATGGGTGGCATGGCGAGCATGGGAGCCATGGGGAACCTCGGCGGAGACGTTGGTCTCTCACCCGACAGCATGGACCCACCACCTGAACCTGCCGATCCTGATCCCTCTCATCTCTATCACTGTTGCGTCTGCAACAACTTTGCCACCGATTCGTTGGAGGCTCTCGGCCACCACCTCGCCGTTGATCGAACGAGAACGCGCGAGGGTGAGATCCTGGCGCTGGTGGCTGGCCACTTCGTCTGCAAACTTTGTTCCTATAAAACCAACCTGAAGGCCAACTTCCAATTGCACTGCAAGACCGACAAGCATCTACAACGCTTGCAGCACGTGAACCACGTGAAAGAGGGCGGGCTACGAAACGAGTGGAAGCTCAAGTACCTGGCTTCGCCCACGAGCGCCGCGCAATTACGATGTCACGCGTGCGACTATTACACGAACAGCGCTCACAAATTGGCCCTGCACGCCGCGTCGCCGAGGCACGAGGCCGCGGCTTTGCTTCTTCGTCACCTGCTCGAGGCCAGCGCCAACGTGCCCTCCCAGGCCAAGTTGTACCATTGCGCCCTGTGCGGCTTCAGCGCCAGACACCGATTGCCGCTCCTGCAGCACGTTCGATCGCTCAGACATCTTCAGATGGAGCAGTTGCATCAACTCCATCGGCGGAGCGGCATACAGGGCAACGAAACCCCGCACACCGACATCGGGGACGTTTTCCAAGTTATGAGCGACCCCGACGCACCACCTGCGCAACAGCCCAGTCCCACCACGCCGACCACCCCGAATGCTACCAGTGCCAATAACGGTGAGTACGAACATGCTTTCGAGATGGAGACGGGTTATCTCGTGGAACGCGTTGCTGGTTCGTACTGTTATTTTCGTTGTGACCACCATTCGAAAGTAAAAGTGTTAAGTTTGGTGAGAAAGATGCTGTCAAGTTTTCTGGAATGTTTAGGTATTTATGGTGAGAGAGACTTTATCGCGGGTTGTTTTCATTTTCCTCCTGTGGTTGTAGAAAATGCCGCGAAGTAACGGGGCTGTGTTGTTTGTTTGAGAGAAATGTCAACAGGTGTGGAATATTTATTTTTCCGAGATGAACGGATTTTATTGCGAGTTATTACCATTTCTCGTTTGGTCGTATTATTGTTCAAAATGGCGCGGGTACTCGGTGTCGTATTCGTTAGCAAAGAAAATGTCAGACGTTATGAAATATTTATTTTTCTTCGTTCACAACGAAGGAGATTTTATTCGGAATTTTAAAAATGGCGCGAAAGATTTCGATGAAAATATTTATTTTTATTTATTACCAATTTCATTTTATTAATATTTTGTTTCTTTCTCTTAAGAAGGATACGAAATGTTTATTATTATAGTTGCCAGATAAAAATACTACACATTATTGCTGCTTTCGCGGTTCTCCTTATTTCGGAAAGAGATCATTATAATTAAAAAGATCGATATAATATTAGTGCGATCAAAATTTATTTAGGTACTCAGAAATTGAAATAAATTTTTAAAAGAGGTCGTTATAAATTATTTTATTAATTGAATTTAATTTAATTTAATTATTTTATTTGTTATCATAGTTGTTAGAATAAAATACTATAAATTATTGCTGCTTTCGTGCTTCTCCTTATTTCGGAAAGAGATCATTATAATTAAAAAGATCGATATGTTATTAATACGATCAAAATTTATTTAGATATTCAGAAATTGAAACAAATTTTTAAAAGGTGTCGTTATAAATTATTTTATTAATTGAATTTAATTTAATTTAATTATTTTATTTATTTCATAATTGGCACTAGGAAGAGCTGAGAATAATCATCTTAAAATATCACGCTATTAAATTATAAATATCCTGTTGCACAAGGTCAATTATTTTTCACTAGAAACTTAAACAAATTTTATTTTTAGTTCACCAAGATAATATTACCAGAAAATCTGCTTCTTCGTCGTGACCATTTATGGTTAATATGCAATCATCCTTATCTCCCTGTTTATATTCTCATTCTCATTTTTCTTCCTTTACAACCTGATTTTAATTCAGTGGACTTCGGGAAACAGGTGGAGGAAATTAGCTGTCGATTCTCGAAAGGCCATAAAGGGATAGAATTCGCATCTGTTAAATCGTTTCGAAATGAATAAACACAAAGAGGATTCGCGTGTCGCTCGAGTAGTGCACCTCTTTTAATAAATTCAATATTTTCATCGATTATCGCGTAATTAGCGTGCAATGGCGGTAATTTCGCGTGGCATATGGCGATGGCGTGTGCCGCGACATGCACCACGCCGAGTGTTATTATATCGCCGGGCCTGTACTTATATAAATATACGAGAGGGTATACACCGCAATGTGCCACACGAGCTGAACTTCAGAAGTTCGTGGTGTTCCACCCATTTTGTCACTGTTATCGCAATATAAGCACCCTGACAAATGTTCGGTTATCTTCGAGAAATACAGTCCGTCTCATTCGACCCTCCAAAATTGTGTCGCTAACTCTTAGAAGTAGAAGTGAAGGAAATTTTTGTGTGATTGTCAGGAAATTTCTCGTCTAAGAATGGTTCAATTTTGTTATAAATTTTTCAAAAATTTAAATTTATAGGTATTCTTCTCATTTTAGCCCTGTTGTCACAATGTTCAGTTAGCTTTGAGATAAATGCAGTCTACCCTGTTTGGTCTCCTAAAATTATGTTGATTATTCTTAAAAATAAAATTAACAAAAATTTTGACGTGACAATCAGGAAATTTCTCGTTTAGGAATAGTACAATTTTGTTATAAATTTTTAAACAATTTAAATTTGTAGGTATTCTCATTTTATCCCCGTTCTCGTAATGTTCAGTTAGCTTTGAGAGATGCAATCTAATCAATCTAATCTCTTACAATTGTGTCGATTATTTTCTAAAATAGAAATGAGGGAAATTTTTGCCTGATAATCAGGAAATTTCTAATCTAGGAATAGTCCACTTTTGTTATAAATGTCTCAGAAATTTTTATTTATTGATGTTCTCATTTTATCCCTGTTTTCACAATGTTCAGTTAGCTTCGAGATAAATGCAGTCTACCCTGCTTGGTGTCCTAAAATTCTGTTGATTATTCTAAAAATAAAATTAACAAAAATTTTGACGTGACAATCAGGAAATTTCTCGTCCAGAAATGGTCCAATTTTGTTATAAATTTTTCATAAATTTAAATTTATAGGCACTATTATTTTATCCCTGTTCTCGTAATATTCAGTTTGCTTCGAAAAATACAGTCTATCCTGTCTGTTCTTCTAAAATTTTATTTTAAAAATCGAAATGTAAGAAATCCTGTCGTGATAATCGGGAAATTGTTCCTTGAAAAATAGTTCAATTTTGTAATAAATTTTTCATAAATTTAAATTTAGATTCTCTAAGTGTTCTTCTCATTTTATCCCTGTTTTCATAATTTTTAGTTAGCTTCGAGATAAATGCAGTCTACCCTGTTTGATCTCCTAAAGATCTTAAGATTATTCTTAAAAATAGAAATAAAGGAAATTTCTTGTCTAGAAATAGTCCAATTTTCTAATAAATGTTTCACAAATTGAAACCTAGAATTTCGAAATATTCTTCTCACCTTATTCCTGTTCTCACAACATAAGAACCCCAACAAGTGTCCAGTTATCTTCGACAAATATAGTCCTCTAAAATTGCGTCGATAATCTCTATATACAGAGATAAAGAAAATTTTGTGCGAGAATGAGGAAATTTCTAATTTTGAAGGAGACTAATACCTTAATAAATTATTAATAAATTAAATTTAAGGACTTCGAGATATCCAATTATCGTTGAGAAATTAAGTGTTCATCGAACCTCAAAAATGGTGTCGCTCCAATTATTAATTAACATAGAAATAAATAAAATTCTCGTGTCACATCGACCAAAATATTAACTCAAAAATGAATATAAATTTGAAAAAGATTCCGAAGAAATTTCCATCATTGACAAATCAAAAGTTTCATATATATTCTCAGAATTTTAGCTCGCACGTGTTCGATTTCTCTCAACATTTTTCTGATATTCCTTCGCTATGGTTATTACAGAATGTTAATTCGCTTAACAATAAGAAATAGACAGGGTCGTGTTATTTGCTTTATGCGTAACTTTCTAACGAATATTCACGCGATATCTTTGTCTTGCTTTCGTTCATGAAAGACGCGAGAAACATTTTGTATATAGGATGTGCAGGAAAGAAGCCGGCAAATTTCTCCAACATACTTAGCAAGTAATTTCAAACCAAGACGACCATACACGCTATGGCTTCCTTTTCATTCGTCTCGAAATTTTAATAATGATAACACCAAGCAATTTCAACGGATCTTTGTGAGGAATAATTTCTCTTATTAATAACGAAAACTCATCTATCCGAAGCTTCTAGCATAAACGGATCACATAACAGGGGTGTATCGAGTCTTCTCGTTACCTTTGATTTCTCGTTTAGTCAATAAGAATTCTGCCTAAAATTCTGTTTCGAATATTTAAATATTTCAGACGAATTTTTCATTATAAATAAATAAAAATTATCCAATTTTCTTCAATATTAATAAGATTTCATTTTAATAATAATAATAATAAAATTTTATATTGAACGATGAGGATTCGAAGGGTGAGTTCAATTAATGGAGAATTGATTAGAAATTTGTTATGGGAGATATATTTCAGACAAAATAATAAAATTTTAAGTTCAACTTAGTGAAGTTAACACTAGTAGTACCAAAATCCAGTAAAAATGATTGCTCACGAAATTTTCCTTTCTGCAATTATTAAAAACGTATACCTGTTTTTAACTCTTTGAGGTTAGGTGAGTTGAGCTCAGCTTCTTGTGCATGGGGAGATATATTTTAACTCGAAGAGTCTCGAAAAGTCGAAATTACTCATAATTATTCATTTTAATATTTTATTTCAAGTTTTTAATTCAATTGTAATGTTAGAAATTATGATGTTTTGGTGAAAAAATATGTTTCAATAATTTTCATTTAGCCCTTTGCACTCGAGAGGCAACTCTCAGTCGCCATTTAATCAGATTTTAAAGACGGATGTTAATTAATATATCAAATTTAAAATTACCTAACAATGTGTGGAATGTCGAAGTAAAATAATTCTACGTTATTTTAATTAATAATTAATTTAATAACTTTTAATAATTTTAATTAATATTTTAATTTTAAATATTTTTAAAAATATCGTCAACTTTATGATAGAAAGCCTTCGAATTACTATTTTTCTATAAAAATCGTCGAAAAAATCATCGAGTACAAAGGGTTTAAACATTGGTTGCATGGTGAGATTATGTAACTCTCTGTAACGTTCTGTGCAATTTGGATTTTTATTTTCTGTAAAATCGCGTGTCTCAAAGAGTTAAAGAATTAGTGTTGACTCGTATTGCGATAGAACTCTAATTAATATATTTACTTACCATCACTAGTACCACTAGTACCACTAAAATTACTATTACTCATGCTTCCTGTGTTGAGGTACCCATTAAAGATCAGCAGGTCTAGCGTCAATGAATAAAATTTATTTAATTTTGTTACATTTTCGATTCAAAAATTACAATTCACACTAATTTCGTGTAATAAGATTCCACTTTTGATTTTCTCCACTATCTATTACGTTCTTTTTAAATTTTAATAATGAAAGTTCACGAGCATGTTCAATCGGAGTTCACTTATTTAATCGTCTCTTAAAAATCTCGTTCAATAAATATAATTTGGTTCAAATAATAAAATTTTATGCCCCGATTAGTAGTTTCAATCGAGGGAATTCAGTTAATGGAACACTGGCTCGAAATAACAAAGGTCCACGTTCATAGAAATGGATTCGATCGACAGTGTTCAGTTAATCGGGCTTTAATCTCGAGTAATAAAAGTTCACGTTCGGATTTGTGGATGTAATCGGGGGAATTCGCTTAATCGAGCACTAATTTCGAATAATGGAAATCCACATTTACATAAGTGGGTTCGGTCGAAAGAGTTCGGTTAATCGGACCTTAAATTCGAGTGATGAAAGTTCGCGTTCGAATTAATGGATTTAATCGGCCACTAATCTCGAATAAAAGTTTGCATTCGTGTAAGTGCATTCAACCAATGGAATTCAGTTAAACGGATTGCAATTTGAAATAAAAGTACCAAATTCAGGAAGTCAGACAATAATTTTGGATTATAAAAATTCACGTTCATGTAATGTATGTATATACATGTAATTACAGTTTAATTAATAGGCACTAACTAAAAATTTAATTCAAGCAATGACAGTTTACATCCGGATTAGTGGATTTTAGTGAATAGATTACAGTTAAGCGATAGCTGAAAATTTCTATCGATTTAAGAGTCCAATTCGAACGATAAAATTCTAATAAATTAGAGTTAAAGAAATTAATTCAATGGATAAAATTTCAGGTAATAAAATAGTAGCATAAGAGTAGCATCTTCAGTTTAGTGAAATGAATTTGATTAACAAAATTCGATTAATATTAAAAATAATAATGCAAATTTCAGAAACTTTATTATTTAAAGAATATAAATAAAATATAAATAATAATAATAATATAAATATAAAATAATAATAATGTAATTATAAATAGAAAATAATAATAATATAAATATAAATAGAAAATAGTAAATTCTTACACAATAAATTAGAAATGTTTGTCAATTTTAAATAATAAGAATTTACCAATTCTTTTCATTCGTTAAGATTCTTGCTT
>NW_016909026.1:167062-236378 GCF_001483705.2 Eufriesea mexicana | reverse complement strand
TATTTTAATTAATAATTAATTTAATAACTTTTAATAATTTTAATTAATATTTTAATTTTAAATATTTTTAAAAATATCGTCAACTTTATGATAGAAAGCCTTCGAATTACTATTTTTCTATAAAAATCGTCGAAAAAATCATCGAGTACAAAGGGTTTAAACATTGGTTGCATGGTGAGATTATGTAACTCTCTGTAACGTTCTGTGCAATTTGGATTTTTATTTTCTGTAAAATCGCGTGTCTCAAAGAGTTAAAGAATTAGTGTTGACTCGTATTGCGATAGAACTCTAATTAATATATTTACTTACCATCACTAGTACCACTAGTACCACTAAAATTACTATTACTCATGCTTCCTGTGTTGAGGTACCCATTAAAGATCAGCAGGTCTAGCGTCAATGAATAAAATTTATTTAATTTTGTTACATTTTCGATTCAAAAATTACAATTCACACTAATTTCGTGTAATAAGATTCCACTTTTGATTTTCTCCACTATCTATTACGTTCTTTTTAAATTTTAATAATGAAAGTTCACGAGCATGTTCAATCGGAGTTCACTTATTTAATCGTCTCTTAAAAATCTCGTTCAATAAATATAATTTGGTTCAAATAATAAAATTTTATGCCCCGATTAGTAGTTTCAATCGAGGGAATTCAGTTAATGGAACACTGGCTCGAAATAACAAAGGTCCACGTTCATAGAAATGGATTCGATCGACAGTGTTCAGTTAATCGGGCTTTAATCTCGAGTAATAAAAGTTCACGTTCGGATTTGTGGATGTAATCGGGGGAATTCGCTTAATCGAGCACTAATTTCGAATAATGGAAATCCACATTTACATAAGTGGGTTCGGTCGAAAGAGTTCGGTTAATCGGACCTTAAATTCGAGTGATGAAAGTTCGCGTTCGAATTAATGGATTTAATCGGCCACTAATCTCGAATAAAAGTTTGCATTCGTGTAAGTGCATTCAACCAATGGAATTCAGTTAAACGGATTGCAATTTGAAATAAAAGTACCAAATTCAGGAAGTCAGACAATAATTTTGGATTATAAAAATTCACGTTCATGTAATGTATGTATATACATGTAATTACAGTTTAATTAATAGGCACTAACTAAAAATTTAATTCAAGCAATGACAGTTTACATCCGGATTAGTGGATTTTAGTGAATAGATTACAGTTAAGCGATAGCTGAAAATTTCTATCGATTTAAGAGTCCAATTCGAACGATAAAATTCTAATAAATTAGAGTTAAAGAAATTAATTCAATGGATAAAATTTCAGGTAATAAAATAGTAGCATAAGAGTAGCATCTTCAGTTTAGTGAAATGAATTTGATTAACAAAATTCGATTAATATTAAAAATAATAATGCAAATTTCAGAAACTTTATTATTTAAAGAATATAAATAAAATATAAATAATAATAATAATATAAATATAAAATAATAATAATGTAATTATAAATAGAAAATAATAATAATATAAATATAAATAGAAAATAGTAAATTCTTACACAATAAATTAGAAATGTTTGTCAATTTTAAATAATAAGAATTTACCAATTCTTTTCATTCGTTAAGATTCTTGCTTCAAAAAAATTTGCCATTCGATGCGCGTTTCATGAGAATATCCCTGCTATTGACTAATAATATATATTTATATATTGCATGACTATTGTCATGTGTCAATTTCTTCCTCCCTTTTCAAGTAGCCTTCAAGGAAGATATATAGGATGTTTCGAAGTTCACGCAAAATTTGAATTCGGCGCCATTTATACGGTGAAGTGTCACTGACGACAAAAAAGGACAGCGTGACAGCTGACAGTTTAGGGTTATTAAAAATGATGCACTATATGAAAGAACAACACATCTTTATGGTTGAATAATATTTACAATTTTTAATTAAAAACTTGTGTTCTTTTATGAAAATTACTTCTTGAGTGAATTTTGGGACACCCAATATTACCAACGAACGTAACCAGAATTACTTTATTCTATATAAATTGGGCGAAATGAAGTATAGCAAAGATGTACAGTGTATAATAATTTAAAAATTGGCTATATATTTTTAATTATATAAACAAAAATCCTGGAACACACTTCGGTATTAAATGCAGTATGCGAGGAATCGTATTATACGAAAACAATAGTTGCGATCTTTCAATATCTGGTAGTATTATAATTCACATTATTTTGGGCTCTGCTGATCTTAAAAATTTACGAAATGTTTAATTCGTCACAAAGATTCAAAAAAAATGAGTGAAGTCACGAGCGCCAAATTCGTCATCAAATTCACGAAACATTCGAAGCTCCACGAAGTTTCGAAAAATGAAAGAAAGGAAAAAATAAGCAAAAACATGAACGCAAAATTCATCAACAAATTCACTATACATTTTCAATCGATTAAACAAAAATCCTCAAACATATTTCCATACTAACCGCAGTATTCGAGGAATCGTATTATACGAAAACAATAGCGACCCCCATTCAGTGCATTACAATATTATAATTCGTATTATTCGGAACACTACTGTACTTAAAAATTCACGAAACATTCGATTCTTGACAAAAATTCGAAGAAAAAATGAATGAAAACACGAGCGTCAAATTCGTCATCAAATTCACGAAATATTCGATGCTTGACGAAGATTTAAAAAAGAAAGGAAGGAAAAGATAAGTAAAGACACGAACGCTAAATTTATCAACAAATTCGCTGCATATTTCCAATCGATTAAATCAATTAAAATCCCGAAAGGCATTTCTGTATTAACCGCAGTATTCGAGGAATCGTATTATACGAAAACAATAGTCACCTCCATTCAATGCATTGCAGTATTATAATTCTTATTATTCGGGACACTACTGTGCCTAAAAATTCACAAAACGTTCAATTCTTCACAAAAATTCGAAGAAAAATGAGTGCAGACACGAGCGCCAAATTCGTCATCAAATTCACGAAACATTCGATGCTCCACGAAGTTTCGAAAAAAGAAAGAAAGAAAAAGATAAGTAAAGACACGAACGCTAAATTTATCAACAAATTCGCTATATATTTCCAATCGATTAAATCAATTAAAATCCCGAAAGGCACTTCTGTATTAACCACAGTATTCGAGGAATCGTATTATACGAAAACAATAGTCACTTCCATTCAATGCATTGCAGTATTGTAATTTTCATTATTCGGGACACTACTGTGCTTAAAAAATTCACGAAACATTCGATTCTGCACGAAGCTTCGAAAAGCAAAAGAAAAGAAAAGAAAGGAAGAGCGAAGACACGAGCGCCCTCGCGGAGTGACGGGATGGCCATCGAGCAGCAGCGCTGCCGTGTGCAAAAGCGAAAGCAGCAGCACGCGTAGCATCGTCGCGTTTTGCCCTCGCAACTGACGCCTGTTCGATGTAAATGCGGTTTCGGACAATGGCAGACCACGCGAATAGGCGGTCTTCCTTTATGCACCGTCTTGCTCTCTCCTCCGGCCATGCGTATTTTCCCCCGTCGATAATTTCGCGTCGGCAATCTGTAATTTCAAATGGTATTGTTACGGCCGGACAAGGAAGCATCTGCGACGTCTGCACGCCGCCCTCCCTCGCCGGTTTTCGTCGTTACCGAAACTCTTTCACGTTGTCTTCCGTGGCCCGCACCCGGGCTGCGTTGCCCTTCCACCTCGATTGCGGCCAGATTATGCCAGTGATCGTGAGTCATACGCTTCATTCGCGTATTTCCTTTACCTCCAACCTACTGCTCGACGAAGAGCCATGGCTTCTTTCACGAATGCTAAATTCCCGAAGAATTTTGCTGTTGTCATAGGTGGGGAAGGTTTAGGGTTGTTTTACAGAATTTTTTTATTTTTTAGTTGTTAATGGTTTTAGTGAGATCAGTGGTGTAGTTGAGTGTACTTTCGTGATTTTTGTTTTCGCTTTTTTGAACCGAAATCTCCGTTGTGATCGGGGTTTGGTTTGTTTGTCACTTTGTTTGAACGAAATCTGAGTTGTGAGCTTCATCCACCTTTGATACAGGATTATCGTGTGACTGATGAATACTATAGCATAATTTCGGAGAAATAGTGGAAGGTTGGATTTATTTTTTAAAATTTTTGGTTGTTCCAAAATTTTAGAAAATTTTTGGTTGCATAATCTTTGGGATTTTCCAATGTGATTTCTATGTCTCTTTGGTTTAGTATGATGTACATACATTTTTTCTTTTTTTCTCTTTTGATTGTTGGTGAGTTTAGTGAGATCAGTAGTGTAGTTGAGTGTATTTTCGTGATTTTTGTTTTCACTTTTGGAAACCATTATCTCCGTTTCGATGGGGTTGTAGGAGAGATGGTGAATCGTTAGCTTCATCGATGTTTGATACAGGATTATCGTGTAACTGGTGGATACTATAGCATAATTTGGGAGAAATATAGGAGATTTTAATTTATTTTCTGAAAATCTTGGTCGTTCGAAGGTTTTGGAAAATTATTGATTGGGTAATTTTTGGGGTTTTGCAACGTAATTTCTATATCTCTTGGACTTGCAATTAGTATAATGAACATACGCATATGGTCTAGAGTTAAATTTCTTGGATTAAATTTAAATTTATAGGGACAAAGTGATTTTTAAAAAATTATTGATTGGGTAATTTTTGGGGTTTTGCAACGTAATTTCTATATCTCTTGGACTTACAATTAGTATAATGAACATACACATATAGTCTAGAGTTAAATTTCGTGGAGTAAATTTAAATTTATAGGGACAAAGTGATTTTTAAAAAATTTTTTGAATCCTCTGCCTTCTAAGTCCGATGAACGTTCTTAAAATATTGTTCATACGAGTCCTCGTTGTCACACCTGCATGTCTCAACAAATTATAACATCATGTTACATATCTTGTAATAATAGAACATAGAAAAATTAAAATTGGTATACCTAATTCGCTGCATACATAAAATAAATATATTTAAATTAAATCGATATCTATTTAATAAAATAAATTTATCATATGCAAAATAACATTCAAATATAGCAATTAATTGGAAAAATATCACTGAATCTAATTCAATAATTTTTCTAAGAAATTTGAAACTCTCAAGCTTCTACTCTATTTCCAAAAAACAATTATTCGATAATAAAATCTCATTCAGAATTGTGTAATAATACACAAGAAGGAAATTTTTCAGTCTAAAATTAAAATTAAAATGTCAGAATTAAATTAAATATTCCATCGATATATTTGTCTATTACGTAATTTTTCTTGAGAAAATTGTATAATTCAAAATTTGACTATAATTAAGCATGCATAGCTGACAGAAGGATTTTCATCGAGTATAGAACAAGATGGAGGACCGAAGAAGGAATCGGTGTCGGGGAGACGAAATGCTTTCGCTGCCGTTACACATAATTTACTTTCTCTCACAACATTATCGACTTATACCCCTGTTCGCATGCAGCTGCAAGATTAATGGCCGTTTTTTCGGCTGTTAAGATTTTTCGTGTCGATCGACGATTTATCGGCACCTTAATAGAAAGGGGAATTACACGTTCGCGTTATCGGCAGATAGTAATCGGGATATTAAGGCACAGGAATTTATGTTGCACGAATCAAAACTGTTAACGTTAATGCGGCCCAATTGCACAGCGCGTTCCCGTGTCGATTTCCGGATTTCACTAGTTCGCGACTGTTCGTGTCTGAAACGCCTCCGAACTTAACATTAACCCGGCCTGTAAATACAAATCGCGAATTACAAAATAAATTGTGTTCGCACCTAGCGATACGTGTCCACGATAAAAACGTAACCCCGATTTATTCTCGATCGTCTGGCAAATATTTAGTATACGTGTGTGCGATAGCGAATTAGAAATTGTAATAATATTTAACTTTTCGCACTCGAAAGCTTTGTTTATTATAAATAAGTTGGTGTTAATATAAATAAGATTTTTTTCTATAATATTGATGACATTTCTTGCAATTTACGATCGCGAATGTAGAAATTTTTTTGCAAATTACGATTGCGAATGTAGAAATTTTTTTGCAAATTACGATTGCGAATATAGTGAATTTTTTGCAAATTACGATTGCGAATATAGTGAATTTTTTGTAAATTACGATTGCGAATATAGTAATTTTTTTTGGAATTTACGATCGCGAATACAGAAAATTTTTTGCAACGATGATTGCAGTATAGTAAATTTTTTGCAATGACCATTGTGAATATAGTGAATTTTTTGCAATTTACGGTCACGAATATAGCAATTTTTTTTGTAATTTACGATTGCGAATACAGTAATTTTTATGTAATTTATGATCGCGAATGCAGAAAATTTTTCGCAATTTACGATCGCGAATATAGTAAATATTTTACAACGAGAATTGCAGTATAGTACATTTTTTGCAACGACGATTGCGATATAGTGAATTTTTTGCAACGATAATTGCGACATAATGAATTTTTTACAATGACGATTGCAGCATAGTAAATTTTTTGCAACGACGATTCCGGTATAGTAAATTTTTTGCAACGACGATTGCGGTATAGTAAATTTTGTGCAACGATGTTTGCGACATAGTAAATTTTTCGCAATGACAACTGTGTTACAATGAATTCTTTACAACAAGAAGAAATAGTCTATAAATTATCTAATGAAATTGCTATATTTTAATATTTCATATAATTAAATTAGTTTAAACTTGATTTTTGTAATATGGTGGTTTGGAAATATGAGTTCGATATAACCCAACGCAAAAATTTCGATGGTGCTCCTATAACACGGTTTTTGTATAACAATGCATAATAATACATAGTATAAATTCTTTCCTCAAAATGTTTTGATTATATTAGTTCTAGGTTTAACACAATTTTGATACAATGTATTATAGAAGAGGTACTATGTTTATAATTTTCATCATTTTTACAATTACTAAAAATTATCGCATTAAGAATTGCAACATCGAAACAATAGAAACGTCTGAGGTTGCCTATCAAGTGCAAGGAGTTAATACACCAAAAAATACTTAATCTCGCCCAATTTTCTTGCAAGCATAGTACAAAAAATAAACGTCAGAACATCCCATGATTTTCAGTATTTCTGGAATAACTACAAAGTAAAACACCCCCAAAACAAAATTGTATAATCACAAATCAAATTTGATTTTACAAAGAAAGGTTAGCAATATCTTACCATAGTATACACCTGACAAAAATATTGGAATAAAATCACCATCCTTCGAATAAATTTGCAAATACAGTGAAAATACATACGTATTCTAAAACCAACACGAAAATACGTTAGAAATCTTCCAATTGTTAAATAAAAAAATCTCATCCATCTTTCGTACCAACACCATAATCTCGTCACACCCATCATTCTGCCAAAATCTGTCGAAGCATAAATTCTGCACAATCTTGCCGTGCATTACCAAGAAAGGTGTACTTTGCATTACCTCGAATCGCATTAATCCGCAGAATGTGAAAACTGAAAATCATGAGACATGTCATCGTTTGGTCCCGCGACACGTGACTCGTCAGTCTCGATAACGCTGCGTCGATCACCAGACGAATCCCTGTTACCTCTTTTGCAGAACGACGAGAGGAAGGTAGCGACTGCGGCAGCGAGGTGAAGCAGGAGCCGGATAACGATCAAGAACCGGAACAAGAGCCGGAGAACGAGCACGAGGAAGTCACCTGCCCGTATTGCACTTATCAGCCGACGTCGCGTGAAGAATTGAGGCAGCATTTGCAAGTGGCTCATGTCCAGGATGCCGAGGACAAAGCGGAGGCCGTAAAGGAAGAGCCACCGCCGGAATTGTTGTGCCCGCTGTGCCAGGACGGCTTCAAAGAGCGTTCCGCTCTCGAGAAGCACGTGATGCAAATCCACTCGGTGAACGCGGACGGCTTACAACGGCTGCTGCTGCTCGTGGACCAGAGCCACTGGCTGAACAACAATCCGCGAAACACCTCGACCCCGGCGGTGGCTATGCCTACGTCGCCGACCACCACCGCCAAACAGCCGCAGGAGGAGGACATGAGCGAGCGTGGGGCCAACGAGGAGATCGAGGAGATCACCAGATGCACCGTCTGCGGACGCGTGTGCCGCTCGTTGGAGGAGCTCCAGCAACATCACAGGGAGACCCATCCGGCCACAACACCCACGCTGGCTGTCAGTGAGAAACACGTTTACAAGTATCGATGCGGACAGTGTAGCCTAGCGTTCAAGACCCTGGAGAAGCTGCAGCAGCACTCGCAGTATCACGCGATCAGGGATGCGACCAAGTGCGCCCTCTGCGGCCGATCGTTTCGCTCGGTCCAGGCCCTCCAGAGACACCTGGAGTCGGCTCACGCGGACCTGCACGAGGACGAGCTGGCGCAGTACAAGCAGAGCCTGTTGCACGCCCATCCGCTGCTCCAAGCGCTCACGGAGGAGGCTCTGCGCAGGCAGGGTAGCTTGGTCGGCGAGCAGAACGTGGAGGATGACACGAGTAAGGCTGACGAGGAGGAGAGCGACGCGAGCGACTCGTCACCGTTGCACAAGGAGCAGCGTCTCTTGGAGGATTATCTGAACAGTCAACCGGTCGCCGAGGATTCTTACCATGATCCTGGGAGGAAGTTCAAGTGTCATCGTTGCAAGGTCGCGTTCACCAGACAGAGTTACCTCACCGGGCACAATAAGACGTTGCTGCATCGCAAGGGGGAGAAGATGTCCTATCCCATGGAGAAATATCTGGACCCGAATAGACCCTACAAGTGCGACGTGTGCAAGGAGAGCTTCACTCAGAAGAATATCCTGTTGGTTCATTACAACAGCGTGAGCCATCTGCATAAACTGAAGAGAGCCATGCAGGAGCAGGGTAACAACAACACGCTGATCTCAGTGGTACCGCCTGCCAGCCCGACAGAGTCGCCTGACTCTCAGCAAGATCAGGACAAGAAGCCGTATAAGTGTAACATCTGCAAGGTGGCCTATTCTCAAGGCAGCACCCTGGACATCCACATGAGGAGCGTGCTGCATCAGACCAGGGCTAGCAAACTGCCAGATCTCGCTGCCAGTGGTCAACTCGACCTAGCTCGTCCGTTGATCGAACAGCCTCCGCCGAGTAGCCCTAACAGTCCACCTGTTAACACCAGCACCTCGGGGAACAGCGGAACGATGCTCTCTTGCCCTCGGTGCAGTGCTCTGTTCGTGAACCAGGAGCAACTCGCCACTCACCAACAGCTTTACTGCATATTCAGCAACCCGTTGGCCCTGTTCCAGCAACTGGCTGCGTCGCAGCAGCTCGCTTCGACGCCCGCGAAAACGCCACCTCCGACATCCACCACTCCTGGTCCCCAGCAGCACATGCAACAGAGCACCCAGCACTCTTCGCAGACCACGCAGGATATCTTGTCTCAGCCTCGTCACAAGACGTCGCAGATGTACAAGCACCTGTTGGAGAGCTTCGGATTCGATCTGGTGATGCAGTTCAACGAAAACCACCAAAGACGTCAGCGCAAGGAGGAAGAAGCCGCTGCTGCGCTGCAGGCCCAGCAGGAACAACAGAAACAGGAGCAACAGAAACAGGCTTTGGCTGCTCAAGCTGCTCGCGAGAGAGAAGAGGAAGCCGAGGAACCCACCGACGACGATGTTATACCTGAACTGACCAGAAGCACCTGTCAGCTCGTCGTGGTGACTGTCGCGACGTCTTCATCCACGTCATCTGGGCCCAGAAGCTCGACGCCGGCCTCCGCTCAGCCGCAAGATCTGTCATCGGATAAGGAGCACCGCGATAAGGAAAAGGAAGAAATCGTGGAGAATAAAGATCGTATCAGTAAGACTCCAGAGGCTACGTCTACCACGCCAGCAACCACTCCAGCACTGAGCAACACGCCGGTGTCGAGCACCGATTCCACCACGCCCACAGTGCTGCAAACCAATACTCAGCATCACATGCAACAGCAGCAGCAGCAGCAGCAGCAGCAACAGCAGCACCAACAGCAGCAGCAGCAGCAACAACAGCAACAGCAACACGCTCAGCTGACTCTGGCTCAGCAGATGACCGAGATGCAAGCTGCTTTAAATGCAATGGCTGCGTCCCAGTTGCAGCAGCAGCTCCAACAGTACCCTGGTCTGATGATGGGCATGATGGGTTTGCCACTTGGACTGAACGTTCCTGCCTTGGCTGCCATGAATCTACAACCACCGTTGGTGCCCATGATGTTACCACCACCGCCGTACGATGGCACAGCCACCGGGTATCCGCCTATCAATGCTCAAGCTGATCTCCTGGCCAAGCAACATCTCGCCTTGCAGCAGCAACAAGCAGCAGCCGTGAGTAACTTTTGTCATTCTTTCGTCCAGTTCTATTTTATGCCTCCGAGGGTTATTCTACTGTTACTTTTCATTTAGAGTATTCGAGGCTTTCTATTTCTTGATCTAGACCAACCATATCGTTGTTTCTCTGCGTTAGATTCGATAATGCGAATTTTCTATTTCGTTTACATCTGTCATTTTCTCGAGAATCGCGGTAGATAGTTGACCCTTTGAGAACGGTGCTTGTAATAATAGTATTTCAACGATCCTAGACATATATCTGTGTCAAATGCAAGCAGTTTAGTACCGTATACTCTGATCTAAATCGTTTTTGGAAGAAATTTTGCTCCTATTCGCAAAGGGTCAACGCGTCATACTGGTAATCATTTTAGTTCAATCATCTCTCTGCCAAAATACCCTAGATAGTTGGTTACGAAACGTGTCTATACTATTGAAAGAACCCTCTTAAAAGATAAGAAGCTTTTAGTATAAATTATTCAATAATTCGAGATCTTTTCTACAAAAATTTTTCATTTCAATTTGCCGTCATTGTGATTCTCTTGATTCTCTTCTCTGACACAATTGCCTAGTTTCTAACGATAGGGAAAGTTAACGAGAAACTGCAATGTTAGAACGTAAACCGAGAATTAGATGCAGACTCTCTCAAAGCGAATACCAACGTGGTAAATCGTACTCGAATTTGCGAACACGAAAGAAAGCATAGGCGACCTTTTCTTACAGGCTAACGCGGCTGCCTCGCAGAAACGAGCGCGAACGCGCATAACCGACGAACAGCTAAAGATATTACGAGCACATTTCGACATCAACAATTCTCCCGGCGAGGAGCAGATTCTCGATATGGCGGCTCAGAGCGGGCTACCGCCGAAAGTGATCAAACACTGGTTCAGGAATACCTTGTTCAAAGAGCGACAGCGTAACAAGGACAGCCCTTACAACTTCAACAATCCGCCTAGCACCACTCTGAATCTCGAGGAGTACGAAAAGACCGGAGAGGCGAAAGTGACACCGTTGAACTCTAGCGTATCTGGAAGCAGTTCCTCCGACGACAAAAGCCCGAACAAACAGGCAACTCCACCGCCGTCGAGCACGGTGAACGCATCGCAGGCCAGCGAGATAAAGCAGGAGATTCAAGAACAGCCGCAATGCCACGTGCAGCAACAGTCGCAGCATCAAGAAGAACAGCAGCACCACTCTCCTGGCAGTTCCGGTGGACAGCAGTCCAGACCTCATTCACCGGCGCTCAGCATGAGCTCCGTGTTCTCCGGCATTCATCACGACGTGTCGTCGCATGCTTCGTCGACGACCAACGCGCCCAGCACCCCTATGCTTCCACCTAAACTGGCGCCACAGAACTTCGCCAGTCCTAATCCCGGCGCAGGTAGCGTGGTCCCAGGCGCCATCGCAGCGATGGCTCTGACGCCACAGAGATCCCTAAGCCCTGGCCGTGGACCAACCGACTACTCGTTCGGTGGGAGCGGGAATGGGAGCAACTCGTCGGGTGGCAGCTCCGGGAAACGGGCCAATCGTACAAGATTCACCGACTATCAGATCAAAGTACTTCAGGAATTCTTCGAGAACAACGCGTACCCGAAGGACGACGATTTGGAATATCTGAACAAGCTGCTCGGATTGAGCCCGCGCGTGATCGTGGTATGGTTCCAGAACGCTAGACAGAAAGCACGAAAGGTGTACGAGAATCAGCCAGCCGCTGAGCCAGTGACAACGGGCAGCCGCGAGAGCGACGACGGTTCAGGCCGCTTCCAGCGTACCCCAGGCTTGAATTACCAATGCAAGAAGTGTTTGCTGGTGTTTCAGAGATACTACGAGCTCATACGTCATCAGAAGACGCACTGCTTCAAGGAGGAGGACGCGAAGAGGAGCGCCCAAGCGCAGGCCGCCGCGGCCCAAGTAGCCGCGGTTCTCAGTTCCGAAGATAGCAACAGCAGCTCCACCACCACCACTGCTAACGCCGTCTCCAGCAACCCCGCGAACGCTCCCGCTCTCGCGGAACAGCTGCAGCAACCGCTCAACACCACCACGTCCCCTCATCATCAGCAGCAGACAATGGGACAGTCGCACCAACAGCCTCAGCAACAGCCCCAGTCGCAACAGCAGCAGCAGCTGCAGCAGCAACAACAACAGCAGCAACAGCAGCAACAGTCGCAGTCGCAGACTGAGTCGAAAGAGGGCAGCTTTCAGTGCGACAAATGCAATCTGATGTTCGGCCGATTCGAGCTGTGGCGCGAGCATCAGCTGGTACATATCATGAACCCGTCCCTGTTCCCACCCGCTTATCCACCAGACTCGCCGTTCGGGATTCTACAGCAACAGGCACTGAACGCTACCTCCGGGGTAGCCGCGGACACTCCTCATCCGCTGATAGCGATGATGCAGGACAGAAAGAGAAAGTACGAGGATTTCGATGAGGGAACAGGCGGTGAGACTCGCTCCAACTCCGAGCACAACGAACAGCCCAAAGACAAGCGACTGAGAACGACCATACTGCCGGAGCAGCTGGATTATCTGTATCAGAAGTACCAGGTAGAGTCCAATCCGTCGAGGAAGATGCTAGAGACGATCGCTCGCGAGGTCGGTCTGAAGAAGCGCGTGGTTCAAGTCTGGTTCCAGAATACACGCGCCCGTGAACGAAAAGGTCAGTTCCGCGCGCACAGTCAGGTGATCAATAAACGTTGTCCGTTCTGTCCAGCACTGTTCAAGGTGAAATCCGCTCTAGAGTCGCATCTCAGCAGCAAACACGCCGACCAGGTCGCCCGTGGTGAAGTGAATATCGATAATATCCCCGACGAGGAACTCTCCATGGAGTCAGCTCCGTCGAACCCGAGCACACCCAACATGATGCCCCCGTTGTTCCCAACTTTCAACGACATGGACGCGTCGCTGAAGAAGTACTACGAGGAGTCGATGAAACGATACATCAGCGAGCTACAGGCACACGCCAGCAACGGCAAGCAAGAGACAGTGAACCATCAGGCAAGCAGCAACAGCGGCGAGTCACCTTTGGATCTGAGCAAACCGGTGGACCTCAGCCGCCCCATGAAACTCAGCCTCGGCGGGCTGAGCAATCTCCTCGAGGAGCAACACGGCGCACACTTCCGCGGCGGTAGCGATTGCGGCCCGCTCACCGATCTTTCCGAACGGAGCATCTGCGACGACGACAGCATGAGCGAGACCACGGAATTCCTAGACGACGAGAGCGGACCGGCTAGTCCAGCTTCGAGCACACAGAGCTCCAGACAGGGACCCGCTTCTGCGGGGACCGGAAGTGCCACGGGCCCGCCAGTAGCCGGCGCAGGCAGCGGAACAGGCCAATCCAGCGGCAAGAGATATCGCACCCAGATGTCGGCTACCCAAGTCAAGGTGATGAAGTCGCTCTTCTCGGACTATAAGACTCCAACCATGGCCGAATGCGAGATGCTCGGACGAGAAATCGGCCTGCCGAAGCGCGTGGTTCAGGTGAGCATTAACACCCGTTTATCGAATCCTAAACATTCATTTGCACCTTCATCTCGACACGCTAACTCCGTTCAAAAATTAATCTACGCTTATTCTACACTCGTGTATAGAAGCATTCGAACGCTCGCATTTTAATTAATAAGATATATAGCAAAGATGAAATCCCAAAATTACGTACATATTACCTATAGTATTGTGCATTCGAGAAGAGAACTGAATATACCACTGGCAAAGTAAGAAAATTGTACCATTAAATCAAAAATGACAGCCGAAAGTGGATCTTACGCTTAACTCACTAGCGCCACCACGACCCGTATCTCCGATAAATGTATAGTGCGTTCGAGAAGAAATAGCACAGCGTGTTTTCATCCTCGCGGCTGATTAACTTCACTGACACTCCCTCGATTACAGACAGTGACAGCTATTAGCCGAAAACTGAGACGAAAATCATCGGCAGGCTATAGCGAGACTAAGTAAGATAGGATATGGCAGAATCAGCGTAGTCTTTGAAGTTATTATGAAACAGAAAGCCGTATCGTATCTCACTCTATCTAGCTACAGTCGGGAGGATGAAAACTATTGTAATATTGTGCCACAGTGGATATACTGGATAGAAAATAATATACTCAGAATTGCTCTGTACGGATTCTCAATACGAACTGGCTCGATTGCCACTCTAGGTCCTGGATACACACAACACGCACCATACGCACTACACGCAATACAGTAACGTTCAAACAATTAACGAAAGATGTCGCGATTTAAGATCGTCGATAATATAGATCTAACAAAAACACACTCTGCCAACTTTTCTCGAACGCACTACACATTTATCGGAGATACGGGTCGTGGTGGCGCTAGTGAGTTAAGCGCCAAATCGCCTTACGACTGTCATTTCTGAATTAATGATGCAATTTTCTTAATTCACCAGTGGTATACATATTACAAATAGTTTATACATCGTCGAATTGCTCAGTTTACCCGGCACAAATCACAGTCTAAAATCAGCAAATGCGCAAACGCGTTCGAATTCCTTCACGCACGAGTGTACGTCTACGTCGCTAGTCTCGTTTTGCTCTTAATTTTTCTCTCGATCTCGAAGTATTTCGTTCAGCTGAACATGTCACAACGAAATCTCCGAATTTCTATGAGCATGCGAGGGAACTATAGCCACGTAATCCGCGTCAGTCATGCAATCACACCCGACAGAGAGCGATAAATTCACCACCTGAGTAACAGTCGCTCTAATTGCTTCAGATGTCTCTCGACCACGAGTTCCACGATCTAATCGAGCGGAGTTGCAGGTCTGGTTCCAGAACGCCCGCGCCAAGGAGAAGAAAGCTAGGCTGGCGGCAGGCTTGCCAGCCGAGGGCTCGGCCGTCCAACCGCACCGTGGACCGACCGGGCCCGACGAATGTAGACTCTGCTCGGTCCGATACTCGGCCAAGTCTCCACTCCAGGAGCACGTATTCTCACGACGACACATCGAGTCGGTGCGTGTCGCCGTCGAGGAAGGTAGCCTCGTGCCGCCGACTCTCGCCGGTGGTCGGGGCCGGCAACCAGCAAGCCGGCCAGCAGCAGCAATCGGACGAAAACATGATGTACGGATCCTTGTTCCTCCATCCTACGGCGATGTTCCAGCCACAGCAACAGCAACACCCTGGCGCCGCAGCGGCTAGCACGGCTACCACCACGGCCGGTGAGTGTCTGGCTGACCTCTTAGACTCGTAAACGATCGTTTGGCCCGCGTCTCGTTCGAAATTCCGCTGATCGTGTAGGTAGATGCGCGGGCAGGAAGATCCTTCCTCTTTCCTCGTCCTCTTTTCGAAATGGACTCGCGGTGTCCCGATGATCCCAGGTCGGTGCTTGTCAACTGCCTGTTTCGCGTCTCGATCAAACGCTATAGCGACTTCGGTCTTCGTCCCCCTTCCCTGTCCTTTCGTTCTTCGTCTTCTTCTCTTTCCCCCTCTTCGAGTAGACGAGTAATTTGTTCGTGATAAGGAATTTCGAACCCCGGCGCGAGTCAGCGTCGTTGTATGTTGTGCACGTGTCCCTTTACCGCGTGTATACGTACGCATACTGTATAATTTGGCCCGTGTGATACTCTAGGGGGCCCGTCGATTACGGAATTTATAACGGAGAGAAATGAAAGAAATCTCGATTAATCTTTATCTATGTATAGTGCGAATATAATATATCCAGAGCTAGGCAATACTGAAAGTTCCTATCAGATGACTATTCTAGCGTAAGGGAGAACGCGACTAAAGTGCGAACGAGAGCAAACGATAGAGCGTGTGTACGTGTGCGTGTGCGTGCGAGTGAGACGGATAGAGCGGTGATAGAAGAGCGTACAAGTGTCGAGTGTGCCGTGATGCGTGAGATGTATCAAGCATTAACCTTTTAATTCTAATTAACCGTTCGTCGCCGACGAGGAGAGATAGAGAAATGGAAGAAGAGAAGGAAGAAAAAAAAATATTGCGTCTCGATTATAAGTTGCTGTACAGTTAAAGACTATATTGCAAATTATTACGAACTTTATTATTATATTTTATAATGGATCCTTAGTACTATCCATTTCGATTATTACTCGAAGCGTTTGATTCATTATAGTATAGCCAGAAAGAACGGAGAATACATTGCCTTTAATTCCTACATAGCGTAGCGAAAATATCGTCCCCTATCTTCGCCCCCCCCCCTCCCTTTACCCTTTCTACGATACTGCGTCATACTTATCATCGTAGTCGTCGTCGTCATTATGCATAGCCGCGAAGCCATTCCAACACCGTGTCATCTTACGTTCAGTGACTCCCTTCCTTGCGTGAGCCTGAAGCGTTCACTGTAAATACACTTCGCTAAGCCCTCGCTGTTATCCGAGGCCCGGATAGGGCCCCTTTATCTCGAACGGTCCCGATTCTGGCCTCCGCGAACCGTAACGACCGCCAGAGAGGCCAATCCCCCTCTCTCGTGACGAACGACACACGCGTTATCCGTAAGTACGTGGGTACAGAGCGACGCAGAATGGATTTCCATTTCCCCTTTTATCTTCTTTCTTATTTCTTACGCAGAAATTTTCATCGAGCAGAACGTTGCTGAATTTTACAGGCGATAGAAGTATAAGTGGACATTGATTTTTGAAAATTACGTCGCAATCGTGTTGCGCGTTTCTTTAGAATATCGATTCGCGTATTTGGAATTTCAAATTTCGCGCCGTTGCGTCCTAGAGCGCGCTGCTGACGCTACTCCGCGTTAGACGCTAGATGGCTTCACTTTGTTCGTTGCACACTGTGATTTCGTGTCGCGAGCGATGCAGATGGAAAATGAGAATCGTCGATTAAAATTTCTTTCGGTGATTCGGTAACAATAGTCTTGCTCGTTTACCTAGTTAAGTAACCGACACGTGCGGCGCGCTATTTAAACAATATTTTCCAAGTTTTCATCATTTCCGATTAATCCTTAATTTTCATGGTTCGAATACGTCGCAACTGCTTCGCCATTTTTAAATGTCGCGAATCTATTTCGAGCTTCGCACGTACAATTTACATTCAACGTTTGTATGTTTGAAAAACTTCGTCGACATCTCGATCGTGATCGATACTTCTTGACCCTCTACGGTTTCCAAGTCGTCCACGCATAAAACGTGAAATCCATTCTGAATCATCTCGTACGTACATCCACAAGCACGCGTCAATACCCAGTCGAACCTGTTTCTTTGTCACCGCATCGCACAATTTTTGTCCCCCCTCCCCCCCTCCCCTCTCCACCATCGTAGCGACGCGAGAGAATCCTATTTTGCCATTCTTACGACGACATCGATCTTAATCAGGGCTACTACTATTACTAATTATTATTATTATTATTGTTTTATGCGTTAGTTATTTATGATCCCCCCCCCCAGCCCCGTGCCCCAAACTGTCTCTCTTTCACGTCTTATCGTTTTGTGATAGTCACACTCTCGTCTGCCCACGCGAACGATTCGACTCGACCGCGTGCCAACCTTGAACATCCTGACACCCAACGTACGCTTCTCTTGTTTTCTCTACGCCCCCCTCCCCCACTCTCCCCGTCACTTCGTCTCATTTCTTATTTCACGTCAATTTCCATCGAGTCCCACAGTGTCGCCACCTATTCGCTAGAACGAAACGCGATCCGCGGACCTAGCTCTGTCGCCAATCTAGCCTCGGCTTCTTTCGTGTCGTTGCTCGGTTTCATCTCAACGAATCTCAACGAAATCTCCACGTTCAGCTGGATGAAACAGCTGTCCAAGTTGACACGGATGCATCTCGTATGTTAATAATGTTAATATTAATGGTTAGCGCACGTTAAGTCCCGTTTGACGCTGGCACGGTTGCCTATCCCTGTGTCAATCTTTGGTTTCATACGCGTCAGACGTCCAATCTAGATATCCCCGATATCTAATCAGAGCAAAACAGTGGTCCAAGTTGACACGAATGCATTCTGTATATTCGCAGTGTTGATATTAATATTTAGAATATATCCAGTCCCGTTTGATGTTGGCACTGTGCCTACCCTGTGTCAGTATTTCATTTCTCTCATACTAGACGTCCAGTCTCGTCGTTCTCCACGTTCACTTCGACAAAACAGTCGTCCAGGTTGACACGAATGTATCTTGTATATTAATAATGTTAATATTAATATTTAGAGTATATTAAATCTCGTTTCACGCTGGCCTGTTGCCTTTTCCGCGTCGGTGCCCGACTCGGTCGGTGCCGGACGCCCAGGCTCGACGTTCCCGATGTTCAGTCGGACAAAACACTCGTCCAGGTTCACACAGATGCATTCTGGGTATTAACAATGTCGGTGTTAATATCCGAGACACGTTAAATCCCGTTTCACGCGCCGGGAGGCTAGGTCTGCTAGGTCTGCTAGGTCCGCTGGGTCCGTTGGGACTCTGGTCAGCGTCATCGGGCGTGCGATCGCGACGATCTGGTCTCGGTACCACGTCCGCGGCTGACCGGAGGAATCCTCGTGATCCTTGTTCCCTGGACATCGCGACGAATAGGCTAATTTTCAACGAAGTAACGCATGATCGGGCACGCGCGTTCCGGAGATCGTACTCGCAGCCGACGAGGGTGTGGCTCAGTTTCTCAGCTTCTTTTCTTCGCCGACACGCACACGTTACACGTCGAATCAACACAGGCAGACACAGACACACAGAGACACAGATATACGCACGAGACACACGTAAATTCAGAAACACTTGTGCATACACATGTGACACCACAGGAGAAATAGACACAGGCACATGTATACATACACACACGCACGTGTTAGTACAGTTACACGTATGAACAATGTTATTGTATGTCGGTCCCTACTATTCTTGTGTATATAGTTTATTATTATTATTATTAATTATTATTATTAATTATTATTATTATTAATTATTATTATTTTATATTATTAATATTATATTATTTTTCCGTTCTAGTCTAAAATAAAGCTATACTATCATAAGATTAATCTTTGGTTTTCTTCTTATTTGATGTTTTCACACCCCCGACCCTCGCATCCTGCACACCCGTACCTAGTCGCATCATCCCCTGTTGCACCTCCCGATTTTTGTTTCTTTTTTTTATATATATATATATACATAGAACACGTATATATTCTAGCACGCTGCGGTATGTACATACACGGGTATATACGTGCATACAGATAGACTATATAGCTCGTACAGCTTTCGTTCCCTGGTAAGTCGTACGCGTAGAATCATCGCAGTTCGCGATCTCGGTAGAACGATCTAGAGTCTAGATCGCTAGACGACGGCGAAGACTGCTCGCGAGGAGTACCCTCGCGAGAGGAATCCGCACGGAGAGGACGCTCGGAGCGGGTGTTACCAGGTCGCGCCAGTTTGGCGTGCACCAAGGCTGTTAAGGCGAATTACGACGCTGGTAGACGCGCATCAGCAGGTAATTAAGGGTTGATCCCGCGACGAGGAGCATTCGACCAGCCGCGATCAGCTCGACGTACATGGCATTGTCGCGACTGGCCCAGCTGGAACTCGCGCGGGAAACGAGCGGGTTTATCGTGGGCAGAGCTGGTCCACCGAGCTATGAATCAGAAGCGACAGGGAAGCGTTAACCGCCGCCTTGCGAGATTACACGCTCGCGCATGGATTTCTAATGCGTGCTCGCTGAGGTCCGCGGAGCCGAGAAGCTTCCATTTGGGCATGGAATTTTGTCGCAGAGGCGGAATGCCGGGGCAGTTGAGGATTTTAAGTTGGAAATCTTGTCTTCGCGATAGAAGACTTGACGCGCTCCTTGCTGCTCCCGGTTTTCTTATTTCAGGTTATAAAGGGGCTTCTTGCAAGCGTGTTTAAGGGATTTGTCAGGTGGGGATACAGGAATTCTAGTTAAGCACGTAAAACCAGATTAAATTAATTTAGCCAAGTTGAGATTTATTCTGGTCGCCTTTGGAAATGTTCCTTTGGCAGGATTGTAGGAAGCTTATTATTTTGGAAGCTCCTACAAATATTTTTTTGAAAATCATGTGGCAATGAAGGAATTTTTATTGAAGGAAGTTTAACATAATTTTAGAATTTTTGGAAATGTTTGTTTAAAAATTTGGTGATAATAAGGAATTTTTAGAAAAATAATTTTCCGTTTGAAACATTTGTAGAAACGTTTTCTGGTCGCCCTTGGTAGGACTGTAGGAAGCTTATTATTTTGAAAGCTTCTAAAAATATTTTTTTTGAAAATCATGAGGTGATGAAGGACTTCTTAATGGAGGAAGTTTAATATAATTTTAGAATTTTTGGAAATGTTTGTTTAAAAATCTGGTGATAATAAGGAATTTGTAGAAATTAATTTTCCGTTTGAAACATTTCTGGTCTCCTTTGATAGGATTGTAGGAAGCTTATTATTTTGGAAGCTTCTACAAATATTTTTTTGAAAATCATGTGGTAATGAAGGACTTCTTAATGGAGGAAGTTTAACATAATTTTAGAATTTTTGGAAATGTTTGTTTAAAAATCTGGTGATAATAAGGAATTTTTAGAAAACAATTTTCCGTTTGAAACATTTCTAGAAACATTTTCTGGTCTCCTTTGGGAATGTTCCTTTAGTAGAATTGTAGGAAGCTTATTATTTTGGAAGCTTCTACAAATATTTTTTTGAAAATCCTGTGGTAATGAAGGAATTTTTATTGGAGGAAGTTTAATATAATTTTAGAATTTTTGGAAATGTTTGTTTAAAAATCTCATGATAATAGGGAATTTTTAGAAAATAATTTTCCATTTAAAACATTTCTAGAAACGTTTATTTGGATAATTTTGATTCAAATTTAGCGGTAATGCTTCCTGTTTTAAATATAGGATTGATTCGTGAGTTAATAGCGCATGAATATCGCGAAAGGATTTGATGATTAGTATTCGAGACACGGCTACGTGTTGAGTGATTATCTGGTGATTGGAAAGGATATTACTGAAGTAATACTTGTAAGGGAAATACTGAAATTAATAAAAATTATGTTATTAAAGTTTTCATTTTTGATAAAGATATTTCGACGTAATAGATTCCTTACTAATTTCTGGTTCAAAATGAATTTTCCTGCTTTTGAAAATTTAGAAATATTTTTGGAACTTATATTCGTTTAATTATATTCTTAAAAATCTCGACACGATTAATATTTCTGTAAATATCACGAAATATATGTTATATAAAACATCATTAAGAGTCTCGCTGATAAATATAATTCTTTTTCCCATAAATTTATCAAATATTTTGTGGAAAAATATTTTATTGGTAACAGAATAGTATAATTAATACGGAAATTTTTAAATTATGAGAAAATGAGAAGAATTTGACAAAATATTTATGGTCATCTCTCGAAAAGGTTATAAATGATTATAAACGACTTCTTTTCGGCGTATAATTTTTTCCTTAAGTGCATTTCTTCATCTTTAAAAGCATCGGAGACATGTAAATGTACTCTACCACACCCAGTACATATTTTTCGCAAACACTGATAATCTTTTCCTGCGTACACACCTGGCTGCGGTTTAAATCAGCAAACGTACGCTTATATCCGATAATTTGTGAAAAATTAAAATCGTATAACTCTTTCGTGCAAATTTATTTAACTTTATATAAATCAAGGACGAATAATATTCTTTGACTTATTTAAAAGAAAGAAATATTTTAGCAGAATTTTAAATCCAAATTTCTTTGTTATTCGCGTCGTTTGTTTTACCATTTTTTAAATGTCTCATTGCACAATTTTTAATTTTATTTTATAAGGTATAATATGTCATTTAAATTCGTTATAGTCCAAGTTTCTTTATTATTCGTGTCGTTTATTTTATTATTTTTTAATATATCATTACACAATTTTTAATATAATTTTATAAAGTAAAATATGTTATTTAATTCATTATAGTATCACTTGGAAATGATAGTTCAGCAATGTACAATGTGACAAGCAGAAAAAATATTGACAAGACTGTTACATTTTTATTAAATAATTGTTACAACGAATTGTAATGGCGAACACTAATTAATAAATTGTTACAATTAATAGATGCAGATTTACAGCAAATTTATTTGACGAATTAGGAAGAAAGAAACTGCCAAATAAAATAAGACCGTCTAATTATTAGATTGCCAAAATTAGTAGGGAAATGTGTAAACTAAAAAGGCTTTAATAATTATTGACAATTATTGACAATTTACAATAAAACAAGGGTTTGTCATTACACGCGTAACCAATATTACAAATTATGAAAAAATTATGGCAGAAGATCCTTGTGAAATCTTACTAGAAATTTCACTATACCTTTATATCCAAAAATTTCATTCCCTTTACAAATTAATTGAGAACCCATTGTTCCATCGTTTTAATAAATTTCAAGAGCTTCCAAATTTTCGAATCTTCACATTAAAAAATTTTTGAACCACCGAATCTTTAAATTTTCAAACTTTCAAATTTCTGAATTTTTAACGTCCCAAGTTTTCAAATTTCCATATTTTGAAGCTCGCAAATGTCTAATTATTTAATTATATTCAAACCATCTGAACTATAATCTAAGATGAACATAATTAATTCACACAATGTAATTATGATACCACTAACAAAGCTCCATATTCATACAAACCTACCCAAACACCTACCCAATCCCCAAAGTTTCACCTAATTTAACCTAACATAAATTCTTCACATCGAGCCCCATAAATTACACAAATTGTAATTGTAATTGTTTTGCAATTACACTTACGAGACATCATATCCAACCCATACACGTCGAATTTGATGAAACTTACATCAGACATAGTTCTCAAAACAATATTTCACACGTATTTCTTTTTATTGGTCATCGTCAATATTAAGGGGTGAAAACAACCCATAAATTTAGGAGTCGAATTTTCTCCCCAAAATAAATCTTTTTAAATAGCAAATACTGCAATGTAGAAATTTCTATGAAAAATGAATTTTTTAAATTTATTTTATACTCCTTTATCATATCAAATTTTAATCCACATTGATATAAATCAACATACGAAATCTGTATATCAAAACAGTGTATACGTGTTTCTGGAAATTTGTATTTCAAGCTACAAATGATAATTATAGCACAAGTAATCACTAGCACTAACAATATTTCAACATACACGAAATTTCTATAAATCCTAGAACATTTTGTAACTTCAATACACTCAAAGTGATGCTTAATCACAGAATAACATATTTAACATAAATAAAATTTATTATGCTATTATTTTTATTTCCTACAATAAATAATAATAAATAAATAAAAATTAGCTATACGTTGATCGAGGAAATCAAACACGAGGCAGCTTTACTTCGTCACTCGTCCCTATATGGTCACCAACCATCGCAAGTACCCGATTAAAATCAACACCACCTTAAATGTTTGGGTCCCAGAGGCTTTCGAAAGAACGCGGTCGAAAAACCCTGAACATCGCGATAACGCTTGCCTTAACTTACGCTACGATTTAACTTTCGGTTACGGACACGTCGTTTTTGTTTCTGCGACAAATGCCTGTCGACGTGGTATACACGTCGCTGACGGCTTTGGAACAAAAGCATCTCGACGTGCGTGGCACGTCTTTATAGCGCAAGTGGTTAATCGAGTGTGAAGTCCAAACGGCGCGATAGCGCTTGTTTAATTTTATATCGACAAGACCCAATCGTCGCAATAGCGCTTGTTGGTGCTATGTGACGTACGTGTATCAGCAAAGTTGAACGTTCCACTTCGACTGAAGGGCGCGATCGCGCTGCTTGGGACTCAAACGATTAATCCACAATTCCTCGTACCTGACCCAAGATACAATAGATCAATCGTTCACCGATCCTCTTCTTCCACCGAATCGATCCTGGACCCACCTCGAAGATTTCAATCACTATGGAAAAAACAATGCCAGCGCCGCGATTGGGCCCGGCATACTGGCCCATGGAAACCGTGTTTGGCGAGTTCTTGGTAATCGTCGCGTGATTTACACCCGACTTTCCAAGGTTTTGTCGATCGGGCCCTGGGTAATTAGTCGCGGCACTTTTTCGCCGTGTCTTCGCGGCAACAATAGAGTCGATCTATACGCAAGGGGGTCCGATGATTGCGCGATGGGGCCATTGTACGCGTGGTCATGGCCGTCGCTGGCCGAGGAGAGAAGGGTGCCGCGGCGACGCCACGAAATTCCCTAAACGACGCGATTGACGCTGTGAAAGGGAGTATGGAGGGAAGGAGAGGGAGGAGAGAGAAAAAAAAAGGAGAACAAAGGGGTCGGATATTCATTCGGAAAATTGATTCCTTGGTGACGAAGCGATGGCCGGCGCGTTTGAACCCCCGGCTTCGCCTTTTTCGCGGCCATTGTACCGGTCGCAGCGACAAAGACTCGATATTCCTTGTGAAATCTAATGGCTTTGTTCGAGGCTTGCGCGTTAAATCGCGCTGAGAAGGTATATTGTGCCTGGTAACGATCCGGTGATTACTACGACCGCGACTTCGACGCACCTTTGGCTTTCCAAGTTATACCTACGTATAGCAGCTTCTTTGTTCTTCTTGCGGTTTTTCGGCAGTATCCGTAGTTCCGAGTTTCTTTTTATAATGGTAGATAAATAATTTACAAATAAATAACTTGGAATTTTGGTAATTTAATGGTCTAATAGTCGATTCAGAATATTGGAGCACGTTATATGTAGGTACTTCTTTGTCTTTGGGGCGTTTTGGGGTGAATGTGCAATGGTAGATGTGAGGTAGTTCCTTTCTGTGTTGATAAATAATCGATTAAACGGAGAAGTAATTTGCAATTTTGATAATTTGAAGGTCTAACGCTCGATTCATAATATTCGAGTATGTTTTATAGAGGTACTTCTTTGTCCTTTGGGGCGTTTTGGGGTGTATGTGCAATGGTAGATGTGAGGTAGTTCCTTTCTGTGTTGATAAATAATCGATTAAACAGTTAAATAATTCGCGATTTTGATAATTTGAAGGTCTAACATTCGAATCATAATATTCGAGTATATTGTATATAGGTACCCCTTTGTTCTTTTCGGGGTTCTTTGGCGTACGTGTAGTGATAAATGTGAGTTCCTATTTCTGTAGTAATAAATAATCGAGCAAATAAATAAGTCGTCATTTTGATAATTTAAAGGCCTAATATTCGATTCATAAAATTCGAGTATTTTATATGTAGGAATTTTTATGTCCTTCTTGAGGTTTGAGGGTTGCTTCAGTGGTAGTTGCAAGATTCTTTTTATACTGGTAGATAACCATGCAAATAAATAGTTTAGGATTTTGATAATTTAAAGGTCTAACACTCGATTCATAATATTCGAGTATGTTTTATAGAGGTACTTCTTTGTCCTTTGGGGCGTTTTGGGGTGTATGTGCAATGGTAGATGTGAGGTAGTTCCTTTCTGTGATGATAAATAATCGATTAAACAGTTGAATAATTCGCGATTTTGATAATTTGAAGGTCTAACACTCGAATCATAATATTCGAGTATATTGTATATAGGTACCCCTTTGTTCTTTTCGGGGTTCTTGGGCGTACGTGTAGTGATAAATGTGAGTTCCTATTTCTATAGTAATAAATAATCGAGCAAATAAATAAGTCGTCATTTTGATAATTTAGAGGCCTAATATTCGATTCATAAAATTCGAGTATTTTATATGTAGGAATTTTTATGTTCTTCTTGAGGTTTGAGGGGTGCTTCAGTGGTAGTTGCAAGATTCTTTTTATACTGGTAGATAACCATGCAAATAAATAGTTTAGGATTTTGATAATTTGAAGGTCTAATACTCGATTCATAATATTCGAGTATGTTTTATAGAGGTACTTCTTTGTCCTTTGGGGGGTTTTGGGGTGTACGTGTAGTGGTAGATATGAGTCCCTTTCTGTGTTGATAAATAATCGATTAAACAGATAAATAATTAGGGATTTCGATAATTTAAAAGTGTAATGTTTTATGCATAGCATTCGAGTGTTATACATAGGTGCTTCTTCCTTTCCTTCAAGCTTTTTGCGTGTACCTGTAATGGTAAATGTGAGTTTATTTTTATAGTAATAAATAATCACGGAAATAAATAACTCGAAATTTTAATACTTTGAGGATTTAATATTCGATTTATAAAATTCGAGTATTTTATATATAGGAATTTGTTTGTTCTTCTTGGGGTTTGTGGGGTGTTTATGAAGTGATAGTTCTGAGTTCCTGTTTTTATTAATAAATGACCGTGTAAATAGATAAATAATTAACGATTTTGATAATTTAACGGCCTACTGTTCGACTCCTAATACTCCAGTGTGATATATATTGATGCTTCTTTATCCTTTTTGGAGTTTCTGAACGTACGTATAATAATAGATATGAGTTCCTCTCTGAGTATATGTGTAATGGTAATTTTTAGATCCTTTTTATATTCATAGATAATTGGGTAAATAAATAAATAATTAGCAATTTTGATAATTTAGAGGTCCAATGTTCGATTATAATATTCGAGTATATTATATGTAGGAGTTGCCTCATCCTTTTCTACGATTTTTAAGTATATGTGAAATAATAATTAAGAGTTTCTTTTTATACTGATAGATAATCGGGTAAATAAATAAATAATCAATGATTTCGATAATTTAAAGGTACAATATTCCTGTATGTTATATATATAAAAGAGCCTCTTTATTCTTCTTGAGGCTTTTGTGGTGTACGTGTAGTCGTAAACATGAGTCTTATTTTTATAGTAACAAATAATCATGTAAATAGATAAATAGATAGCTATTTCAATAATTTTGTGATATTAAAGTATGTTATAAATAGGAGTTCCTTTGTGCTTCCTAGAATTTTTGGAAGTAGTAATTGCGAATTTTAATTCATAATATTCATATATTATTATCATTGTATGAAAATTACATATAGCAAGTTTGATCGACTTCTTGTAACTCCGATTCGCAAAAATTAATACAGATATATAGTTAAACTGTGAATATACGAGTAAATATTTAATGAATTCTTTGGTGCTCGATTTTTATTTTATTTTTTTTTTTATTAATTTAATTATCGTATCTATAAATTTAATTACAATATCGCACATCCAATGTGACGCAAGCAGCATGCTCGTATGTAAATTAGTATATGTATACATTAGTATGAATACAAAATTAGACATGCTGATTTGCATAATGTCATTGTGTTTAGAAGCTTATATCGAAAGCTCGAACTAAAGGTATAATTACTTCCCACTAGAAATATGTTATTAGTAACAACTGCTATTTTTAATCTTGCAGTTGTTACTATGAAACTTATAGTAAATTATATTCTCATATTTCTGAATCACTAATAATAATAATAATATTCATGATGTATAAAATATCTACGAGTACCAAGTATCAATTAAAACTTGTATTACGATTAAAAACAGAGGATTATTCTCATAAAAATACAGAAATATTTCCATCATGTGATTCATTGATGCAAATAATAGTCCCAAAATTCGGATAAAAATATAATATAGGAAGAAAATACATACAAAAATTCTAAAATTTGGAATAAAATATAAGAAAAATATATATGAAAGTTGCAAAATTGCGAAAGAAGTTTAGACAAAAATACAAACGAAAATTCCAAAATTGTGACAGAAGTTTGAAAAGAAAAACAAACGAAAGTTCCAAAACTGTGATAGAAATTTAAAAAGCAATACAAACGAAAGTTCCAAATTTGTGACAGAAATTTAAAAAGAAATATAAATTAAAGTTCCAAAATTTTACAAGAAACAAAGGAAAATTGTTTAAATGAACCACAAGTATATAAGACACAGTACAGTATATGAACTAATACAAATGTTGACCTATAGTGGTTAAAATTACCCACAAAATCACTGTTGCACGTATAAATTCCTCATCCAAACTGACATATGTACCAACCCACCATCCTACTTCATCAATCTCCTTCCACCCCAATAAACGAATTGTCATACAAAGTTCACCCCACTTAATTTAACCAGATGATTCTCCCCAAATCTGCTAAAAGTATACACATACAATATTAACTACAAGTTTGAAACCACTACATACTCCACAGATCCCAAAAATTAAAAATTCCGTTTCCTGAGGAAAATTACTGCTGTTCGTATCATCAATTTTTAATTACAAAACTAAAATTAGCACAAGATTCAGTATACCTAGGTATGAAACAAAACGTAATTCCAAAGTTATGTAACAATTATACTGCCAAATAATTCAAAAATCGACCAAAAATATTCAAAAATTTGCAGAAAAGCAGAAAAAAGCTTCCTAATGAGGTATCATTTTGTAAAAATATTGGTGTTAATTTATCAACTTCTCTAAACAATGGCTACAATTTTCTTGTCCTCCATTTTTTTCATCCAAAAACGGAAGACACTCCTCTTCCTTTCCAAAATCAACATACGATATCCACACAAGGTTTTGCAATACAGTTAATTTCACAGTAAACACATTTATTTTATTCTTAATTCTATTTTATTCGGTAATTCTTTTATACTATATCGATACATAACCTCAACCCCTTGTCCTACGATTTAAGATTCACCAGCGTTGTCCCAGAACGTAAACAGAATCACCAAACCTTCGAGCTATTCCACAGTTCAGCAAATCTGTCTTAAATTGCACCAATCGCACACGACTTACATGGGTTGTCGTACCTATTAGAAAACTATAATTCGAAAAAAGTTACTTTAATAAATCACAAAAATACAAGTGAAAAATTAAAAACAAACAAATGATATATTAAATTAAACAACAAACAATAAAGGTTAACAATTGAAATGGGGTACATCAACAAATCACGAGTGGGACACGTGGTGTTTACATTTGACCCGGCTGACGTATCACGTGCCAGGCCCGTGGTAGTCACTTTCGACCCGACCGATGTACCACGTGCCAGGCACGTGACAATCAGTTTTAACTCGAATATCCGACCACGAGTCTCACACGTGGTTATAGTCCAAAGGTTTAATTAACACGAGGTTACTCCACGAAGGAAACGTGGAGGAAAGTCTGAGCACAAAGGAACTGCCACACCTCGCAGATACTCGTATCATCACACTGAACACGTAATACATCATAGTAACGCAAATCTATATTTACCCTCATCCAACGAACGCATTTCCTCGAGCAAATAATCGCAAATCCTCAGCCAGTGCCGTACCCACTGGCGCATCAGCGAGCGTAACAATGGCGGCTCGTGCAGCAGTGGAAGGCGAGCCGATCCACGTGTCCCGCGTGTTCCTCAGCTTCCTTTTCACCCTGAACAGGGACGAATCTTAGCCGTGCATCGAGAGAAAAATGGCGGCGGCATTCCGTGAGAGGGGTGGCGAAGAAAAGGACTAAGGGACTGGGAGTTGTGGCAAAATTCATGACGCCGGAACCCTTCCGGCTCGTGGCGGGCCACGTGTCGCTCTTTCCGCGTCATTTCGAAAAGCTTATGCTAATGCCAGCAGAGGCGGCCAGGGTCGCACGAAATGCCGTTGCGTTTTGTACAGGCCGGGGAACGATTATACGCGCGATTCGTGAAATTATGCAAAACGCGCGCCGTTTACTCGCGCGAGCACCGCGTGCACGGCAGGCACGTGGCCTGGCCGACGAGGGAATGCAAATGATAACCCGACGAGAGGGTTGAACTGCCTTCCCGCTCCTTCGCTTTCTTTGCACGCGTGCGAATCGCGTGTTCTACGGATTTCCAAGCGTCGTTTCTCCTTCCACCTCGTTCAATAGCACCGATTTCGAGAGATACTCTCTTGGGATTCGAGTTAGAGCTCTATTTTGCGAGAGCAGTCGAACGAGGAAATCAAAGAGACACGAGCCAACTGTGTATTTTAGTCGTAGAGGAGGGGATATGGATTGGTAAAGAAAGAGGTTAGGAAAATTATTTTGAAAAGAGGAGTGTCACCGATTTCGATGATTTTTAAATGGGTAGTGTAGGGGACATGGATTGGCAAAGAAGAAGGTTAGGGCGAGCATTTAAAAAATAGAGGTGTCACCGATTTCGATGAGTTTTAAATATGTAGTATAGGAGATATGCATTAGCAAAGAGAGATGATAGGGAAATTATTTAAAAAAGGGAAGTATCACCGATTTCGATGATTTTTAAATATAAAGGTAGGGAATATGGGTTGGCAAAGAAAGAGGTTAGGAAAATTATCTTGAAAAGAGGAGTGTCACCAATTTCGATGATTTTTAAATGTGTAGTGTAGGGGATATGGATTGGCAAAGAAGAAGGTTAGGGTTATCATTTAAAAAAGGGAGGTATCACCGATTTCTATGATTTTTGAATATGTAGTATAGAGAATATGCATTAGCAAAGAGAGATGACAGGGAAATTATTTAGAAAAAGGAAGTATCATCGATGTTGATGATTTTTTAATATATAGCATAGGGGATATGGATTGGGAAAGGAAGACGTTAGAGTAATTATTTAAAAAACGTGGTTGTCACCAATTTTGATGATTTTTAAATATGAAGTGTAGAGAATGCGGATTGGTAAAGAGGGATGATAGGAAAATTATTTAGAAAAGAGGAAGTGTCACCGATTTCGATGATTTTTGAATATATAGCATAGGGAATATAGATTCGGAAAGGAAGCTGTAGGGTAATTATTTAGAAAGGAAGGGTGTCACCGATTTCGATGATTTTTAAATATGTATAAATCAACCAACACTGAGCCTTAGTTTTCGAAATTTTTTCTCCAAAAGATCGCTACTACTACATTGGATTCTGTTTACACGTACTTACGTGTCTATAACTCTGTGTGCATCAGTCGACGACTACATATATGTATAATTTTGTTCCTAGGGGGATCCCACGAGTTTCGAAATATGTTGTAAAAATCAATATTTTGAAAACCTCTTTCCTATACATATAAACGACACTCGGCCTTAGTTTCCGAAATTTTTTTTCAAAAAAATCGCTGCTAGTACATTAAATTCTGTCTACACGTACGTGTCTGTGACTCTATATGTGTCAGTCCGCAATTATATATATATCTTATTCCTACAAATAACTGCATGGCGGCCAATAACCAATAATATATAATGTACCAAGACAATTGAAACGGAATATAAATGCTTCTCGAATCGAAATTTTAAGTACACCCGTTATATGTCTCCATTGTTGGACTCTGGATGCATTTATAGAAACTATAAACAATCAACAACTCGACGCTTAAAACACACTGCCACACACACGTAGCTATAGACAATATTCGTTGTATCAGTAGCAATAGTCTTTTTCAAAAATCTAGGAAAATGAAGCTGAATGACAATTATATACATAAGAAAAAATTATACAAAATGTTGATTTATACAACATATTGAAAAATTGTCGGATTGAATCGTCTACAATTAAAAATTCCTATACTCAAAGAAAACAAACTAGGTGCACTATATTACAAATTGCAAATTGCAATTTATGAGAAAAATTTATAATTTTAGCAATTATAGTTGATATTCGTTGAATTTTAAATTTGAACCAATATTTATAATTAAAAATATATTTATATTAAATAATCAAGTATTATTATTCGAAAATGTATTTTAATGGATGATGAGTAGGTATATTACACCTATATTTTATTATATTTTTACTTTTGATTTATATATAAAACAGGTGGATATGAGAAATATGCTTTTCACTTAATTTCTAAATTAAATATCAAAATTAATTTGTGATGGTGATTCGAAATTTGCTAAAATTAAATTTCGAAATATAGAAACTCATCTTCGACAGTTCCTGTAAGGAATATTGAGAAAGGATAATTAAAATAGTAATTTTACTGGCTCGAAAAATTATAAATATCTGTGATGATTTCACGGATGGCGATAGCTGGAATATAAATTAATTTATTTAAAATTCCAATTGAATATCGACATAAATATGTCAAGGAGTCATTCGATATTACATTTTATGATCGAAATGAACGATATTCCCACGTTTTTCCCGTATCTAATAAATAACCTATACGACCCAGTGATAATCCGTTGAGGAAAGTGAACGTGCTGTTACAATAATATTCAAGTAGTATAAATTATTGCGAGAAAAATTTATTTAACGACACGCATTCTTCGTAATCATCCTACTTTCGCGTATTAATCATTGTCTGCCAGCAATTACGCCAATTTGCATTCGCTCGAGCATCACGCCCGTGCAAACGGAATTTAATTACTTTTAACAACCGGTAATTGAGTATGCAAATAAATTAATAACTGATATTATTTTATTACTATCTTTACATCGCAACAAAATAAATCTCTTCCTACGATATACATCACTGTTCCTTGATAAATTCCCATACGTCGATTTCCTTTCAATAGCTACCTACAGCGACACGTGACAGAAAATTAAGTCACGCCCACACAGAAAAGTGATCTCGATTGAATCGTACGTGAAAGTTAGAGGTAAAAAAATAATCCCGCTCTCGTATGAATTCTGTTTCTTTCCTGTGCAATTACTGTAATTTATACTTGCGTCATTCCCGAGCTTCGCGAATAAATTTATTATTAATAGCGCAGTTAAAAGCCACTAGATGATATTTTTGCAAAAATTTGACATTTTTAAAGGATAAAAAGAAAGAGGAAATAATTATCTCTCAGTATTCTTCGAATTTTTCGCCACAGAAAAATAGCAAATCCAATAATAATAATTTTCTGGTATATATAGTAAAATATAGTAAAATCGATATAGTGAAATTAATAACTATAGTAAATATAATCGATGAGTTAAAGTAATCAAAAGAATTGATTTTGAATCGAGTAAAATTAATTTTGTCGTATGTTTGTATGCGAATAGAAAAATTGTCAGAGACATTCTAAGTATAGCTATATTCTATTAGGTTAGGTTTTCAGTAATAGGTTCCATCGAATACTAGATAAGTGATTTTGAATTTGACACCTCTGACCAGATTAATTTTGTCTTCTATGCAGACAGAAAGGTAACTGAATACAATTAAAATAGTCCAGTATCCTGACAGAGATTGGAGAGAAAACAGGCTTTAAATAGAGAATAAATATTTAATCGAATTTTCATTCAGCAAATTTAAATATTGTAGTACCCAACACTGAAGCTACTCGGAGTTCATGCGCCTGAACTCATCGAAATCACCGAGTCTGTCGACTTTCTCGTATAGATTTGACAATAATCAAATATGGAGTAGTCAAATACAGCGACCAGAATGTCCTTCTTGAAGCAAACTCCTGACTTCCAGACGGTATCAATTGAACAAACCCAGCTTTTCATCCAGAGCCTTGATCTTGTTCCACAATCAGCTAGCTAGGTCACACCTGGGATGTTCGTTCAAAGTAACCATCCTGTTGACAGACGAATGAGTTCACTAGATGCTGAAATAGGGATCATTGATCGAATTTTTATACAGTAAATCGAAATAATAATCAACACTGAGGGTACAAAGACTCCTCGTTTCTCAACTCATTGAAATCACCAACGCTGTCAGATTTTCCAAGGAAAGCATCAAATCTAGAGTGGAACACAGCGATCAGAAAGAAAATTCCTGGTATCAACTGATCGAATCCAGCTTTTCATAAAAAGTCCTGGTATAGTCTCACAATTAGCTAGCTACAACACAACTAGCTAAGAATGTTGGTCGAATGTAGTTGTTCTATGACAGGCGAACGAGCTCAATTGGTGATCAAATAGGGATCTTTAATTGAATTGATATTTAGCAAATTGAAATAACAATCAACATTGTAGCTACATAGACTTCTCGTTTCCAAACGCATTGAAATCACCGATACTGGCAGACTTTCCCACGTAGGTCTCAAAAGTATCAATTCTAGAGTGGAACATAGCGATTGAGGCAAATTCCTGAGCTCTAAACGGTGTCAACCGAACAAACCTAGCTATTCATTCGAAGCCTTTGTCTCGACTCACAGTGAGCTAGTTAGGTCACACCTGGGATGTTCGTCCAGAGTATCTATCCTGTTGATAGACAAGTAAACTCACCTGGTGTCTAAATAGGGGTCTTCATTCGAATTATTGTTTAGCAAATTGGAGCAACAATCAACACTGAAACTACACAGGCCGGCTTCTCGTTTTCGAACTCATTGACACTGTCAATCCTCCCATAAAAGCATCAAATTTACAGTACGAACACAGCGATTGAGGCAAAGTCTTGACCTGTAAAGGGTATCAATTGAACGAACCTAGCTTTTCATTCGAAGTTCTCAGAAGTATCAAACATAGAGTGGAACACAGCGTTTGAGGCAAACTCCTGACCTCTAAACGGTGTCAACTGAACAAACCCAGCTCTTCATCCAAAACCTCTGTTTTTCTCTCGCAATGAGTTAGCTAGGTCAAACCTGAGATGTTCTTTCGAAGTGGTGATTCTGTGGATAGACAAACTAGTTCATCTGGTGTCTAAATAGAGGTCTTAAATCGAATTGTTGTTTAGCAAATTGAAGCAATAACCATCACTGAAACTACAAAGACTCCTTGTTCCTCAACTCATTGAAATCACCGACGTTGTCAGTCTTTCCCACAAAAGCATCACATCTACAGAACGAACACAACCATTGAGGCAAACTCCTGACCCCTAAACAGTGTCAACTGAACAAACCCAGCTTCTCATCCAAAACCTCTGTCTCGTCTCCCAATCAGCTAGCCAGGTCACAGCCAGGACGTTAGCTGAAAATAGTCATTCTATCGATAGACAAGCGAGTTCACCCAGTGTCTAAATAGGATCTTAAATCGAACTGGTATTTAGCAAATTGAAATAATAAACACTGTTTTCGTTTCTGAATTCACTGAAATCATCGACATTGCCAGTCTTTCCCATAGAAGCGTCAAATTTAGGGTACGAACACAACCATTGAGGCAAACTGCCAACCTCTAAACGGTGTCAACTGAACAAACCCAGCTCTTCATCCAAAACCTCTGTTTTTCTCTCGCAATGAGCTAGCTAGGTCACACCTGAGATGTTCTTTCGAAGTGGTGATTCTGTCGATAGACAAACTAGTTCATCTGGTGTCTAAATAGAGGTCTTAAATCGAATTGTTGTTTAGCAAATTGAAGCAATAACCATCACTGAAACTACAAAGACTCCTTGTTCCTCAACTCATTGAAATCACCAACGTTGTCAGTCTTTCCCACAAAAGCATCACATCTACGGAACGAACACAACCATTGAGGCAAACTCCTGACCCCTAAACGGTGTCAACTGAACAAACCCAGCTTCTCATCCAAAACCTCTGTCTCGTCTCCCAATCAGCTAGCCAGGTCACAGCCGGGACGTTGGTCGAAAGTAGAGGCCCTGTAGACAGGCGAACGAGTTCACCCGGTAGGATCCCTCGCGCTGGGACCTTGGGGACGCCACCAGGTAGGAATTAGCATGCCGCTGGCCGTCGATCTTCTTTTTTCCTGTTCTCTCCGTTGCTCGCAGGAACACCTCGCGGTGTTCGTTTATTCGCCTCTAATCCCTTTGAATGCAGCGCGGCCCGAGAAGAAGTCCGAAGTGGCGGAGGAGTGCCCTCGGAATCGGCTCGTCTCTGCCTCCTCCGCCTCTGCCGGGTCTGTCCCCGCGTCTGGTGTCCTTCTCCATTCTTACGCCGTGTCCTGGGCCATATGTTACCCGATCCACGGTAGAGCTATTAATTATATCGATCTATATAGGCTGCGTAGTTAGCCGTAGCAGCGAAAAGCTTTGCGACGCTTTATGGTTCCCCAACCCTCCCCGTCCCTCGTACACCGATGGTCCCACGATCGCGTTACCTTTTGCCGTCTCTGTCTGGTCCATGGCTGTCACGGCGACACCGGGGTGAGAAGATAAAAAAAACGCTGAAGCGCGTTGCACAGAAATACATAAAACCCGACCAGAGGCATAAATCATTAGGGGCCGCGGAGGAACTATTATGTGACTCATGGCTCGTGGGGATGAGAGCGTTGGGTGCCGAGCGAACGAGAGGTGAAAAAAGTCGTGCTGTGGGGTGACAGTTCATCCATGGTGTGACCGTTATGGATGTCGTGATTTTCCAACTTTTTTATTATTTTTCTCTCCTTTTCTTTCCCTCCTTTCTTCCTTTTTATGGTTTTATTAACGGTGGGGCGATTGTGTTTAAAGGGTACACACGCAGAGGTGTCGGTAATTGAGAAAATCGTGTGAGTCATATGCACCTAGATTAAAGATATTGAATATTGCGTGAGAAAAAATTATGAGATTAATTGTAACGAGTGAAAAATTGATTTCTCTTAGGTGTTTTAATTATTCGTAGACCAGTTTAGTAAATATTGGCATCTATGGGGTAGGGGGAATAATTAGGTGTGTGTAATTGTATTTTTGTTGGGATAAGTCGGGCTTCATTTTTGTCATAAGTAATAGTATGTTTTTAATAATTATGAAGGTTATCAATCTGAAATCAATTGTTTTGGATAGTTTAATAGTTTCAATATTAATTAAGTTGTTTCGTTAACGAATGATCGTTATTACATGGTAAGTAAAAGTACACGTGCAATCGTCCTTACATGTGTAAGTGAATTTTGATATTAGTTTAGGTAATGATGGAAGGTTTAAATATAGATGGAATAATTTTGGAAATGTCATATTCATCTTTTTTCTTTTTTTCTTCAATTTATTTAAATTTATTTTTCTGTTCTTGTTGACTAGAAATGAAAAAATTCATAGACACGAATTATCAACGTGTAATATGCATTTAAATATACAAATAGATTGATATACATAATTATATACATTAATTCCACAAAATAAAACTGACAATGAGTAGTTTCAAGAATTACAAAAATAATAAATCCGAAATTTATATAAATACAAATATAAATATCAAAAATTATAATTTATATAAAAGTTTTAGTGTTGATTATAGTTCAAACAATAAGATATTTGAAAATGCCTATGTCTAAATTACTTTTATGTAAAACTTGAATATAGTTTTAAATCAAATTTGAAGTTGATATAGATAATAGTGAAATATTAGAATTTAGGTTAAATATTTTTCGAAGGTTTATCGTTTTCAAAGAAGAGTTTGTGATTCATTCTATATTATATTCATCCTAACAAGGGTAGGTTTTGCGAAGGGAACCAGACCTTCATGGTTGAACTCGCCTAAACTATACGAAATCAAATTCCTCGATCAATTCCAAAATCAAAACCCCTCTATAAAAAATTATAATTTCTACAAAAGTTTAAGTATTGATTATAGTTCAAACAATATGGTGTTTGGAAAGTTACTATCTCGAAATTACATTTAAACAACATTTGAGTATAGATTCAGATAAATTTGAAGATGACGTAGATAATAGTGAAATATATAGAATTTAGGTTAAACTCTTTTCGAAGGTATATTATCACTTTCTAAAAAGAGTTTATAATTCATTCTATACTCTATTCATCTTAACAAGGGTAGTCTTTACGAAAGCAACCATATCTTCGGAGTTGAACTCGTCTAAACAATACGAAATCAAATTCTTCGATCAATTCCAAAATCAAAATCCCTCTATAAAAAATTATAATTTCTACAAAAGTTTCAGTGTTAATTATAGTTAAAACAATATGGTGTTTGGAAAGTTACTGTCTCGAAATTACATTTAAATAACATTTGAGTATAGATTCAGATAAATTTGAAGATGACGTAGACAATATTGAAATATCAGAATTTAGGTTAAACTCTTTTCGAAGGTATATTATCACTTTCTAAAAAGAGTTTATAATTCATTCTATACTCTATTCATCCTAACAAGGGTAGTTTTTACGAAAGCAACCATATCTTCGTGGTTGTACTCGCCTAAACTATAAGAAATCAAATTCTCCCTCCCAATTTTCATTTACAAGAGACCAAAAACACGTTCACGATAAAACATATTTAAAAGATCCATTACCATAATGAACTATCGCTTACAAATTCGTTCGGATCGTTTATTTCGCCAGACAAATTAAATCGCAACACCTCTTCCAGTACTTTCAAACGATTCCTTTTTTGTCTCTTTAACGACCTCACGATCCCTAGTTATTTCTATTTCTGTTCCTGAATAATAATTAGTATTTTTCTCATTTATTATATACCCGAAGGTTCTCGCAATCAGGATTGAATTCCCGCTGAATAACGCGATTGTGAAACGCTCGCGCGTCCCGGAGTGTCGGAGTTGGTGGAAAAAAAGGAGGTATATCGAATAATTAATAATGCAGCAATTATTTTCTCATCGAAACGATTTCGTAGGACGCTTGAGGCAATTAAAAAGGTATGCGGCATCGAATAGTTTCTCGTCTCGCGAGTTTCTCTCCTTTTTTCTCGCTTAATTGATCGCGCGTAGAAGAGCGTAGAAGAGCGTAGAACCATTCTAATCTGCCGCCATCATTTTATCCGGAATCCCTTTCAGTCACGGTATAATTCGAAATATTCGCGGAATTTCATCGGGAACAAATGAAATAAAATTCTACCATAGACGGAGTTAACTTCCATCGAATTATCCTGCACGCCGTGTAATTGTAATTATTAAATGTAATTTTATTTATTTTTATTATAAATGACTGAGCAATATTATCGGATTTTTGCAATAAATGCTGGGATCTTCCTCGATTTCTCGCGTTTGAATGTAAAACAGTGGTCTTAATGTATGGAATATAATAACGCGTTAATTGGAATTATATAATATAACTACCCTTAAGATGATAGGAAATGATGGATGAGAGTTTGATAAATGAAAATGACTGCTATTTTATGTTAAAAATACTGGCATTGCCTTTTATTCAAGTTAATATTAATAACATCTAAATTGGGGATTATGATTCTTATAATATTGAAAAGGGGTAGTTTGAAGAGTACGAATAATTAAATTTTCTGACATTTTTGATCATTTTTATGGAATTCTTGCAATTGTTATGTCGATTTCTCGCGTTTGAGTGTAAAGTAGTGGTCTTAATTTATGGAATATAATAACGTATTAATTGGAATTATAAAATATAGTCACCCTTAAGATGATAGGGAATGATGGATGAAAGTTTGATAAATAAAAATGGCTGCCATTTTATGTTAAAAATACTGACATTGCCTTTCACTCAATTTAATATTGATAACGTGTAAATTGGGGATTATAATTTTTATAATATGAAAAGGGGTAGTTTGAAGAGTATGAATAATTCAATTTTCCTATATTTTTGGTCATTTTTATGGAATTTTTGCAATTGTTATGTAATTATAGAAGAATTTGCGAATTGTTATAAACGTTACGTAATAAGATATTTATTTATGTTTATAACATCACAGTTATACCTTTCAGATATTACGACATAGTTATTCTGAAAGAATTACAACAGATAGTTATACTAATCACTTTCGTGACGAGTCCAATTCGATATATGAATAAATGAGGAATGTAATTCTTTAATATTCGCATAAAGAATTTGCAGAAGTTTGCAACGTTATCGAATTCACTGCCATATCTTTTCTATATAAATTTATCTTATTATTCTATATTTTACGTTCGTATTAAAAATTAAAATTAAAAATTCATATTTTTATGAAGAAAATTCATTTTTGTTCAAATAATATTTCAAATTTGCATTTCGCAAATTTTCTTCCGCAAGCATCATAATCTTCGAAAATTTTTCCTCCTTTCACTAGCTTAGAATTTCATATTTCTCAATAACGCTATGAATCTGAAAAATTTAGAATTTTTATGATATATTGTATTTTAGAAAAATTACCTTCTCTAAATTAAACTAATTATAAGTGACAACTAATTGTCGCTTTTAAAATTCCTCGATCTCTCTCTAATTTTCATAGTCCTCAGCTATACTGTGAACCAAATATTCAAAATTCTATTCAAAGGCTCGACATTTAAATTTTCGATTACTTACGAATCATTTAATCGGTTTACAGAATATTAAATTGCAGTAAATAATGTACAATCAATGACTGATCATTACCATGACTAATAATTATCTAATTATCCAAACTTTCGAGGAATGTATTATAAAGAATGACACGAGATCTTCTACTATGTAATAAACGCCTACAACCTCTACCATCTTCTGCAAATTTCATACGTATTACCTAGAATCATTATTAAACTACAAAATAGTGATTTTCAATTGTTTCGCATCCCCTAAAAATTCCCCAAATAGCGTCAAATAGCAAAACTCCATCTCGCATCTTTTACAAACATTACACGCACTTCTCAAGGACACCATGACCCAAAAATTGGATCGTGACGACGAAAAATCCATCGTCTCCAAAATCTCGAAATATCCTTCTCAGCATCACTATGAAACTATAAAATAGTGATTTTCAGTTGTTTCGCATCCCCTAAAAATTCCCCAAACAGCGTCAAATAGGAGAAGCCCATCGCGCACCTCTTACAAACATTACACGTATTTCTCAAGGGTAGCATGACCCAAAAATTGGAATCGACGAGAAATCCATCGTCTCCGAAATCTCGAAATATCGGCGAACCATCGAATCAGTTGGAAGAACAAAAAGTAATCTCGGCAACTGATCGACGATCATCATATCCCGAGATCCCCGAGGCACACGCAAAGAATGGCGCGCAATATTTCACTAAACGACAAACTTCTGAAACCTCTTCCATTCTTCCCAAACTTCATATGTACTTCTCAACAACACCGCGGAGGTAAGGATTGGAAAAATCTCGAAATTTCTGACAAATCCTTCGACCGAATTCTTCAAGTTTCCAATCGTTCGTGGAACATCAAATCGTAAGTATACCTGAAGAATCATAATCTAAAAGATCGATTATTCTCATTTTCTCCTATCCTTACGAAACATGCGAAGAATTAGGCCAGATGGTTTATTACGTAACTGATAAAACATTTTGTCAGACTTTTCAAATTTCACATTTTTCTATATCCCTATACCAAAGATACTTAGACTCAAGTCTTTGCTAAAATCCAAAATTTTAAATGTAAAATTGCCAATTAGATATTTCCAAATCTTTGGCTTCTGATAAATCCAAAGAATCATAAGATGTATAGAATCGCAAGATATTGCATAAAACAATGAACTTCTAGAACTTATGCTATTCTTCCCAAACTTCAAACTCGAATCATCTCTATACCACTATAAACCAAGGATTCAAAGGTCTAAAATTTCTAATTGTTTCAATAGCATTAGCTGCAAATTGATCCATATAATCAGAAACGAGCTGATCAACTGATCGACGATCCTGATCTGCTGCAATCCTCAAGATTCTACTAAACAATGAAATACTCGTTTCTCTCATACTTCGAACTTGGACCTTCATGAACCGAAGATTCAAAGCTCTGCTAAAATCTTGGTCTTTAAAATTGCCAATTATTCCTAAAGCATCAGCTGTCAATCGATTCATACATCCACAAACGACATTACAGATTCACCAGCGATCCTAAAGTCCTGAAATCCTCGAGGAAGATGCGAAGGATGATTTCTAAGCCCCTAAAATCTCTGTCATTCTGCCCAAACTTCACACTTAAACGCTCTCAGCACCAACAAGAATTAAAGATTCAGAACTCTGCCGAATCCTTGTCCTTTAAAATTGCCAATTATTCTCAAAGCACCAACTGTCAATCGATTCATATATCTACAAACGATATTATCGATTCACCGACGATCCCAATGTCCCGAAATACACAAGGAAGATGCGAAGGATGATTTCTAAACTATTAAAATATCTGCCATTTTTCCCAAACTTCGCACTTAAACTCTATCAGCACCAACATGAACCAAAATGTCAAAAATCTGTGAAAAACCTTGGCCTTCAAAATTGCCAATTATTCCCAAAGCATTAGCTGCATATCGATCTCTACATCTTCAAACAATATCATCAATTGACAGGCAATCCCGGTGTCCTAATATCCTCGCTGAAGATGCGAAGGATGACTTCTAAAATTCGAAAATCTCTGACATTCTTCCCAAACATCACGCTTAAAGCCTTCCATCACAAACATCAACCAAAGATTCAAAGCTCTGCCAAAGCTTCGGTCTTTAAAATTCCCAATTATTCCCAAAGCATCAACTGTCAATTGATCCCAAAGTTTACAAACGATCGACGATCCCGATGTCCTAAAATCCTCAAGGAAGATGCGAAGGATGACTTCTAAAATTCGAAAATCTCTGACATTATTCCCAAACATCACGCTTAAAGCCTTCCACCACAAACATAAACCAAAGATTCAAAGCTCTGCCAAAACTTCGGTCTTTAAAATTCCCAATTATTCCCAAAGCATCAACTGTCAATTGATCCCAAAGTTTACAAACGATCGACGATCCCGATGTTCTAAAATCCTCAAGGAAGATGCGAAGGATGACTTCCAAAATTCGAAAATCTCTGACATTCTTCCCAAACATCACGCTTAAAGCCTTCCACCACAAACATCAACCAAAGATTCAAGTCTCTGCCAAAACTTCCGTCTTTAAAATTCACAATTATTCCCAAAGCATCAACTGTCAATTGATCCCAAAGTTTACAAACGATCGACGATCCCGATGTCCTAAAATCCTCAAGGAAGATGCGAAGGATGACTTCTAAAATTCGAAAATCTCTGACATTATTCCCAAACATCACGCTTAAAGCCTTCCACCACAAACATAAACCAAAGATTCAAAGCTCTGCCAAACCCTTGGTCTTTAAAATTCCCAATTATTCCCGAAGCATCAGCTGCAAATCGATCCGTACAACCACAAACGATACCATCGAAGGATCGACGATCCCGATCTTCTAAAATCCTGAAGAAACAGGCAAAAGATATCACGAGATGTTCTATGAAACAATGAATTTCTAAAATCTCTGTCATTCTTCCCAAACTTCACGCTTAAACACTTTCAACACCAATATGAACCAAAGTTTCAAAGCCCTGCCAGAATTTTGGTCTTTAAAATTCCCAATTATTGCCAAAGCATCAGCTGCAAATCGATTCCTATATCTTCAAACAATATCATCTACTGACGGGCGATCCTGATATCCTAAACTCCTCGAGGAAGATGCGAAGGATGACTTCTAAACTCCTAAAATCTCTGTCATTCTTCCAAAACTTCACATTTAAACCCTCTCAACACCAACATGAACTAAAGATTGAAAACTCTGCCAAATCCTTGTCCTTTAAAATTCCCAATTATTGTCAAAGCATCAGCTGTCAATCGATTCATAGATCTACAAACGATATTATCGACCGATCGACGATCTCAGTGTCATAAAATCCTCGAGGAACATGCGAAGGAAGACTTCTAAACTCCTAAAATCCCTGACATCCTTCGCAAACATCGCATTAAAACCCTTCCACCACAAACATAAACCAAAGATTCAAAACTCTGCCAGAACCTTGGTCTTTAAAATTCCAAAATGTTCTCAAAGTATCAGATCCCAACATCTACAAACAATGTCATTGACCAATTGACAATCTCGAATTCCTAAAATCCTAAAGAAACACGCAAAAGATATCGCGAGATATTCTACAAACCATCGCACTTCTAAAATCTCTGTCATTCTTCCCAAACTTCATACTTAAACCCTCTCAACACCAACATGATCCAAAGATTGAAAGCTCTGCCAAAACCTTGGACTCTAAAATTCCCAATTATTCCCAAAGCATCAGTCGCAAATCGATCCCAACGTCTACAAACGATATCATCGATCGATGGACGATCTCGATGTCCTGAAATCCTCGAGGAAGACGCGAAGGATGACGCGCGATGAGGCGACGGAACGGGTCGGTTTCGCGCTCGGCTCGGCTTGATCCCAGCGCGTTCACTTTCGCCACGAGGAATTCCTTGGGGGACTTCTTTTGGCCCTTGGCAGACTCCGCGTCGGACAAGGTGCTGAGAGGAGCTGGCGCGGAACGAGTCACGAGACCGTTCGTGAATAACCTAGTAAAAGTGGCGAACTATAGAGACCGGACTCTTCCCTCCGCCGGTGTTTGTCGAAGGCGCTACTGGAATCCGGCAAAAAACTCGCCGGTCGGCTACCGGTCACTCTAATGCTTGCCTATAATGTGCCACGTTATTTTCAACGCTGCCACCGCCGCGGCGGCGACGCTTCCTCGTGACCTCGACGCCGTGTGGAACCGATTCCGGGAGACGACGATCGACAGAGCGCTATAATGGTCGAGCGGAGATGTGTAGCTCCGATGGAGGAAGCAGAAATATCGAGGATGAGATTATTACGTTCTTTTACACTATTTTTTCTTCCCTTTAGTCTTCCTTGCTTTTTTAGTCCTGATGTAATTTGCTTCTTTCGAGGATTAGAGAGGTTAAAAACGCTTGGCGTGTAATTATTTGCCGGGGAAGTGAGGTTAGGTTGATTTTAGATTGGTATTTCTATCGTGTTTGTTCACACTTCTATTGTAATCACGATTGCCCTGAATAGTGTGTAAGAGGCACTTGAAAATATTAAATATCGTTGAATTAAATATAGTTGAATTAGTTGGTGTTCGTTCATGGAGTAAGAAAGGAAGGTTAGATTGGTTTCCAATTTTCTTTTGATTTTAAGTCTTCTTTATTTTTTGGTGATGATTTAATTGCGTCTTTCGAGGATTAGAGAGGTTAAAAATGTACTGTGTGTATTTATTAGGCGAGGATGTGAGGTTAGGTTGATTTTAGATTGGTATTTCTATCGTGTTTGTTCACACTTCTATTGTAATCACGATTGCCCTGAATTGTGTGTAAGAGGCACTTGGAAATATAAAATATCGTTGAATTAAATATAGTTGGTGTTCGTTCATCGAGTAAGAAAGTGAGGTTAAGTTGGTTTCCAATTTTCTTTTGTTTTAGTCCTGATGTAATTTGCTTCTTTCGAGGATTAGAGAGGTTAAAAACGCTTGGCGTGTAATTATTTGCCGGGGAAGTGAGGTTAGGTTGATTTTAGATTGGTATTTCTATCGTGTTTGTTCACACTTCTATTGTAATCACGATTGCCCTGAATAGTGTGTAAGAGGCACTTGAAAATATTAAATATCGTTGAATTAAATATAGTTGAATTAGTTGGTGTTCGTTCATGGAGTAAGAAAGGAAGGTTAGATTGGTTTCCAATTTTCTTTTGATTTTAAGTCTTCTTTATTTTTTGGTGATGATTTAATTGCGTCTTTCGAGGATTAGAGAGGTTATAAATGTACTGTGTGTATTTATTAGGCGAGGATGTGAGGTTAGGTTGATTTTAGATTGATACTCCTGTCGTATTCGTTTGTACCTTTATTGAAATAACAATTGGCCTGAATTTTGTGTAGGAGGCATTTGGAAAAATAATATATCGTTAATTAATTATCATTATTAAATAATAAATGTAATAAGTCCAGTTAAACTAAATGGCGTTCGTACTCGTATGAGGAAGTGAGGTTAAGTTAGCTTCAGATCGATCACTGTAATTCGGGGAGCATTTACTTGTACTATTATTATGTAATTAAAGTAAAAAATCAGAAATATTAAATTATCTTAAATTTTCTGCATTTTGAAACTTTGTATTTAGTCACTTTTGGTAATAAATATTACTTAAATAGCATTTATTTATACATTTAGGGGTAAATAATATAGGTACATTTCATATATAATATAAATACACTTATTCGATAATAAATGTTTACGTTACTGTTAACAATAACAAAGATAATAATTGGTGAGAGACAATTTTGAAGCAAAATATTTAAAACAGTACATCGTATTACTATAGTAACATCAAAAATACTAAAAATATTTACAAACATGATCGACCACTCGTTTAATTAAAATAATTCGTCCCAATAATTGTTAAAAATTCGTCTACGAGAAATAAAACATCAAGAGTATCAAAAATATTCATTCGTCGCTCTAAAAATCACCAGAAAAATAAAACAAAAATTTATCCAACCCCAAATTGCTAACCATCTCTTTTTATCGCAAATTCTATATCCTGCATTTTGAATTTCACGTATACACATGTTCCTCGTGCCACAAAAAGAATTCTACAATGGATCACTATACAACATTATCCAGCATTCTGCAGTATCAACAAAAATCGTTAGAATAATTCGTAATCGAAGTAAACAACCCAAGGAACAGAAAAATATAATCAATATCGTAATTCTTTCAATTAGAACGCTCCAAAAAATCACCAAAATAATAAAACAAAAATTTATACAACCCCAAATTGCCATTTTTTATCCCAAATTCAGTATCCTCCACTTAGAATTCCACATACATACATATTCCTACAATTATGAAAAAAGATTCTACAATCAATCACTATAGAATCACTATCCGTCATCTCGCTGTCCCCAAAAAGTCGTTAGAATAATTCGCAATGGGAGTAAAAAATTGCAACTGGCTTAATTAAACGCCCCAAAAAATCGCCTAAGAAATAAAACAAAATTACTCCAGCCCCAAATTCCCCATCTCTTTTTCATCCCAAATTTAATATCCTCCACTTGGAATTCCACCTATGCGCATGTACCCCGTACCCCGAAAAAAGCTTCTACAATCGATCACGATAGAAGCACTAACCCGCGTCTCGGTGCGGCGAGAAAAATCGCGAGGATAATTCCTGCGGGGTTAAGAAGTGGCAGAAGAACGGGCCAAAAATGTGGCAAAAATGAGAGAAGATCGGCTACGCAGAGGACGCCGAGGCGACCGAATTGTTACGGGCCGGGAACGATGGGTGCCATAAACTGTGCGCGAAGGCAACAGCGGCGGGACGAGTTATGGCAATGATGCCGGGAGTTCCACGCATGACTCGGCACGACGCGGGTACCGATGGGCCTTGGGGCGATCGAAAAAGAGCAAATCGGCGCTGCTCGGTGCCCTGACGCGTACCGAGCAGTCAGCGACACAAAAGAATCGAGTGTTAATTATCGAAAGAGTCCCGTCGTCCAACGGGACTTTCACGGTGATGCGAAGAATTTTCGTCTTCCCCGTCCAACGAAACGCGGCCAGATGCTCTCCAATCGGCGCCATTACGGTGTACCAAGGCGTGGGTCGGCCAGCAATTATGCAGCCAACGTGCTTCGATCTGCAATATTTCTTAATACTAGAACTACCCATCTCTAATGAGTGAATCTCTAATGACATACTATTACGATATACAGGGTGTCCGAAAAAGTTGGGACCAAACTTGGATTACGTGTTACCGAGATCAAATAGATGAGAAAAATACAAACTTAGGCTTAACAATGATTTATTAACCCTTTGAACTCGAGGATTTCTTCGTTCTCAAGATGCAATTCGGAGCTCTTCTTACAAGGAGAGTGCAAGTTCTTCGGGTCACCGATTTAATTGAAATTTTGTAGGTTTGTAGATATCCTCATGCAGTTCAAGAATTGGAGAGTGCAAGTTCTTCGGGTCACCGATTTAATTGAAATTTTGTAGGTTTGTAGATATCCTCACGCAGTTCAAGAATATATATCATTATAGCCATCACTACTCGATAGTTTTCGAGATATTTGCGATTAAAATTGCATTACTTCGGTAATTACTGATTTATTTCTTGTGGTTTTCAAGCGACGATGTGGTTTAATAGCGACACCCGAAAATTCATATGATGCAGATCCGGGGTTCGACTCCCGTCTCTAGTTGGTTTTTCTTCTTAGATCTATTTCTTATTTTATATTCATTTTTCGCCTATGAAAACATTGTAAATTGACAAATTGTAAATGAAATTTCATAATCAAAAATATTTATATTTTACGATTTCTTATGCTAGTATATATTTGTTACAGAATAATAAGAATACAATGCAAGGAAAACAGTTTTCTATAGCAATCTTATTAATCCTTTGACTGCCACGCCGGAATCACGTGTTTCCCTCGGGAAACGGGAGTGCACCGCTAGATGCAAGATTTATTCTAATATATTTTTGATGTTCGAATAAAAATTTTTAATTGTTCACTGGGGCACTTTTTATTTCAAAGTATCTTTTAATAGGCGGTTATATTCAAAATGTACTAATTGCCAATTTTCATTCAATGTTGTTCAATATAGTTTAAGTAGTTCAAGCGCTCCGGGCACCAATAACCACCGTGGCAGTCAAAGTGTTAATATCCAATAAATATCTTAAAAACTATCGAGTAGTGGCGGGTACAATTGTATATATTCTTAAACTGCATGACGAAATCTACAAACCTACAAAGTTTCAATTAAATCGGTGAACCGAAGGACTTGCACTCTCCTTCTTAGATTTTTATAAGCTCACTGATACTCCTTATTTTAAAATTGAGTAGGCGGTTATATTCAAAATGTACTAATTGCCAATTTTCATTCAATGTTGTTCAATATAGTTTAAGTAGTTCAAGCGCTCCGGGCACCAATGACCACCGTGGCAGTCAAAGTGTTAATATCCAATAAATATCTTAAAAACTATCGAGTAGTGGCGGGTACAATTTTGTAACACTTATAAGAAACGTTCGGAAATTCCTCCTTCTGCAAGAATGCAGGCTTCCATTCGTCGAATTAGCGATTGTCGAGTTCTTTCAAGTGATTCTATTTGTATTGGAAGTAATAGTAAGTGCATTTTGAATACATTACAGTAGATGGTACCCTTGTTTATTATTTGTTGTAGATCAAAGTGGACGATTATTACTAAACACTGAATTTACTATGATTGGTTAAATGATTAATAGACGAGAAAAAGGTTGGAAAAATGGTATTTGGGAGATATTGAAAAATTAATACCTGTATTAAAAGAAAAATTCTAAAGATGAGTGATCGAAGACGTTAAATGAGAAATTCTTGATCAAAATTGTGAAAAAGGTCATTTGGGTCCTGGTATTGATACAACTCTTTCCTTGCAGAATAATTATGGAATAATTATCATTCGATATTAAAAATATTAACATTTTTGGTTGACGTAATATGGTATATTTTAAAATATACAATATATTCGAAATAATACTTTAGAAGGGTAATGGAAGAATTTAGTGCAAATTTAAAACGAGTTTTGATCTCTTTTTATAACAATCGATTTTTATTTTATATATTTCTCATTTTGAAAAATCATAAGCTGAAATAATTCTTCGTAATTTTATTGACAAGTATAATTGCTTTCGATTCTTAAGAATATTTTATATTTAGTAATTTTACTTTCTGTACCTGTTTATCATTAAAAATTATTTTATGTGTAATAAGAATATTTAAATGTATTTAATATTCCCTAACTGTAACTAGTATAAATATTGCTATAAATATTTGAGACATGCGATGAAGAAAAATGAAGTTTAAAATAATTTTAAAGAAATTCTGATTGCATGTAAATATTTTAAAATATTATAATTGCAAAACTCGTTAGTTCTATTACCAAACACATTAATTGGTATTAATTTATCAATCTCTAGAAAAATAGTAATTCATATGCTTCAACCAAATACTATACTAACAATTTTACTGAATTTTAATATTCCATTATGCTTTCACAAATGTGCCATAATACTTCCTAACTCAGAAAAATGGCACTTTGTTTAAATCATCCTAATAATCCGATTTTTATATCAGCCACAGAAGCCATAAATTTCACTATAAAACAAATTTATTATCTTTCTCTAAATATCAAAACACAGGATCCCCAATTTAATTATTTTATATTAACCATAGAAGCCATAAATTTCACTATAAAACAAATTTCTTATCTCTCTCTCTAAATATCAAAACACAAGATCCCCCAATTTAATTATTTCATAATTACCAAAATGGTAAAGCCATAATCTTCAAACCAAAAAAAATAATTAATTTTTCCTTTTTCTGCCATTTTTCTTACCTTTAAATTCCAAAAATTTTTCACGCACGCGTAATTCCAAAATATAAATTATTATACAAAATTATCGAACATGAATTTCAATCGAGCGACGACTTATTATCCTACCTCTCTTTATCTAACAGCATCTGAAACAGCAGTTTTGCCGGGATACGTGTTAACAGCGTGTCATTATTCCGTATTATTCGTACATTAACAAACAGACCCGACCCAGACGCGTCTGCATTATGATTACACGGAATAATAGAAAAGTGGTACGGTCGTATCTTACGTGGAAATCTGCCTAGCAGCGCAATCAAAGAGCGTTTGTGTCGAACTCTGTCATTTGTATACGAGACGCGACATCGACCACGCGTGGCATAAATCGTCCTTCGAACGGGTATTTAATAGAAGTTCAGGATACGCACCTAAATCACGTTATTAACTACGCGGAGGAGGACTAATGGTTTTTCCATTCGATACGGTGAAATATGTTAGAAGCATGTAAATCAAGGAACGTCACGCAGGGAAACCAGCTGATTGATTTCGCGGACAGAGAATTGAAAATTAGATGTCGGAGGTTGTTAGTGCATAGATAAATTTCATTAATTTGGAAATATGAAATTTTTTTGTGGGATATTACTGTTGGTAAGTATATGTCGTTGTGTGAAAGATACATATAATAATATTGCAATTATATACATATTTAATATTATGCGAATATTTATTATATAAATAAATATGTAATAAAAAATATCGGATAAAATAATATTAAATTATATATAATGATATTAGCTATTATATTTATCATATTATCTATTATCGCCAATAACGTATAGAGGTGGATAGGATCTTAAATAAATAAATTTAAAAAAGAAAATAATATAATAATATATAACTACAATTAAGTCCTTAATTTGGATAGAAAATTTATTTTATGCAATTTTTGGATTTTTGGAATCTTTCTAAAGGAAAATTGTAAATAAATATTCGCCATTAATATGCAAATGTCGTCACATCTTCGCAAACATTAAATATTCACTGACCTCTGTTAAATTTATTTTTTCTCGAATATGAACAATATTGCAATCATATACATATTTAATAATACACGAATATTTATTACATAAATAAATACGTAATAATAAATATTGGATAAAATAATATTAAATTGTATATAATGATATTATCTATTATCGCCAATAACGCATAGAGATGGATAGGACCTTAAATAAATAAATTTAAAAATGGAAATAATATTATGATAATATTATTACAACTAAGTCTTTAATTTGGACAATTAGAAAATTTATTTTATGCACTTTTTGAATTTTCCAAATCTTTTTAGAGGAAAATTGTAAATAAATATTTGCTCTTAATATGCAAATTGTCTTCACATCTTCGCAAACATTAAATATTCACAAATCTCCATTAAATTCATTTTTCCTCTAATATGAACTTTCATTTCTACCTCAAAATTCAATACCGTGATTTTTAACCTAAATTCACTTCTCTATGCTTCATTACAATTTTTATTCACTCGTAAATGTAACCATAACGTTAGTGTGCACAGCAACGTCCATATTGTCAATAATTTAATTCAAAATTTCACAGTGTAACTAAAAAAGAATATGGTTTCCTAATCACAGTCCCAATTCCTTACAAGTTATAGTAAAACACAAAATGTACGTTTATTTCTCCCATTATCGATTTCGAATTATTGCTATTCCTCTATAGTAGAAACTTCAAGACCCTTCAAGAGGCCTTGTCAATAAGAAAACGTACCATGTTAATAAAACTTTCGATGAAAATCAACCCTGTCGCAAATGACAAAACTGAAGAATCTTTCGAGAATCTCAAACAGTGCGTTAGGAAAGTGAGATACTTTTAATCCTAGCGTGCCCCAAAGAGTTAATACGCAAATGTCTTCACATCTTCGCAAACATAGAATATTCACAAATCTCCGTTAAATTTATTTTTCTTCGAATATGAACTTTCATTTCTACCTTAAAATCCAATTCATCATAAATTCACTTCCTTGTGCTTCATTACAATTTTTATTTACTCGTAAATGTAACCATAACGTGCACAGCAACGTCCACGTCGTCAATAATTTCATACAATATTTCATAGCCTAAATAAAAAAGAATATAGTTTCCTAACCATAGTCCTAATTCGTTATGAATTATTATGAAACACAAGATGTACATTTATTTTAATTTATTTATTTTTCCCATTTCCGATTTCGAATTATTACTATTCCCCTATAGTAGAAACTCCAAGACCCCTATCAATAGGAACACGTACCAAGTTAACAAAACTTTCGATGAAAATCAACCCTGTCTCAAACGACAAAACTGAATCATCCAAGAACCTCAAATTTTCAAAAACATCACTGAGAATTTTTCTCGAAATTAAAACAAAATCCCGAAAATTTTCGAGACCATAGAGGTCCCAAAGCTTCCCCAATCCCGTGAGCCACGATGATCCACTGAATGAAGCCGAATATCTCAACACGCATCGTCCATCCTTGATCCTCGAAAACGATAATCTGCACCCTGGAGGCAGCCTAAGCGCCCTAAAGAGCTACACGTAGCCACGGACGCACTGGGTACCGCAGCGGATCCTCATGGTCGACCGCAGAAGGCAGGCCAGCACGAGAGCGTGGTGGCGGCTGGTGGTGGTGGTTGCTGATGTTGTTGCTTGAATTATACTCCGATTATACTGTGGCCGTGCGGCGGCTATGATTAAACATTAAACAACGCCATTACGGCCGGCTAGAGGGAGCCGGGGAAGGCGGGCAGAGGAAGAAGAGCGGCGAAGGAAGAAGGAAGAGGCAGACAAGTAGGAGGATGATGTCGGAGGGAGGATATCAGGTCTGGGAGGGTTCCTCGTGGTCGTCGTCGGGTGACCACGGTCGCTCGTGTCCTCCTACGAGTCCAGGATTAGCCTGTAATTCCTCCGGCCAGGCAGCCTGCCTCCTCTCTGACTGTTGTTCACTGCCTGACCAGAAACATCCAAGAAGCGTAATTAGCTATTCGGCCGCGAGAGCGGCCTATTTGCTTTACTGCATTCCGCGCCACCATTCAGGACGAAGCAGCGAAGGGAACAAGGGGGACAGGGGCCCGGGAAGGAAGGAGACGAAGGCAACCAGGTAACGCGGGGTCCTCCCGATCGGCAGGAGAAGACCGATCCTAACGAGCTGCATCGAGTCAGCAGCTGTCTTCCTCTCGCTGCTCTCTTCTTTCCCTCGGTTTGTGTCGCATCGAGAGATTAACTTTCATCGAGAGGATCAATTGACAGGGGCGTTTATGCGGTCGGGAAAAAATCATAGGCGAAGGGGATGATAAATGGCGAGCCACTGCGTCGCAATCCGATCGCCAGGACGAGGATCATCGATGGTGCCCTGGGCGGTATACTTGGTTCGATTCTTTTCGTCTTTTTCCCTTTTTTCTTTTTTCCTTTTTCTTTTCCTGCTTGGTTAGTCTCGTTTGAAGGAATTGTGTCGCTTCGCGCGGTTCAGGTACGCGGGGTGGTCAGGGTGGTCGTTGGGCTGAAGATCACCGTGCAGGTATGGTTGCAGTAGGTTCGACAGTGATTTCTCGGGGAAATTCTCTGTCTTTGTACTGCTTAATTTTTGGCTCCATAGGAAGTTGATTTTTTAGTGGGACTCTTTACTCGGATTGGATTAGGATAGGGATTTATTTTTTTGGTCTTTTGTTAGGTTCGACAGTGATTTCTCGGGGAAATTCTCTGTCTTTGTACTGCTTAATTTTTGGCTCCATGGGAAGTTGATTTTTTAGTGGGACTCTTTACTCGGATTGGATTAGGATAGGGATTTATTTTTTGGTCTTTTGGGATGATTTTGATATCCCATGTGGATTGCAGGTGAATATAATGTATTATTAATGGATTTTGTAATGTATAATATTACACAGTAATACGGAGAAGTATAGCCAAATTTATAAATTTTTGTGATTGACAATATTGACATGTTGAGTATTATCTAAATTTATTTTAAAATGAAGTGGAATATAATTTATATTGCATAGAAGCAAGACAGAACCCAAGAGAAATTTGATTCATAAATGTTCTCATCGATAGGAACACTTTTGCAATAATTTATTGTAATTATTGTCCATTTTGCTACGAATTGTATTACAATAGCATCTATATCAATTGGAAGCTTAATTAATGCAATTATTATTTCTATTATTAAAAGATTTTTACTCAGATTGGATTATAAGGATAGAGATCTATTTTTCGATCTTTTGGGGATGATTTTGATTTTCCATGTGGATTCCAGGTGAATGTCAGGGGATTTTAAACGAACTTTGATTATGTAATATATAATATTACACAGTAATACAGAGAAATATTCGCAAATTTTTATAAATCTTTATAAATTTATAAATTTATAAATTTTTGTGATTGACAATATTGACATGTTGAGTATTATCTAAATTTATTTTAAAATGAAGTGGAATATAATTTATATTGCATAGAAGCAAGACAGAATCCAAGAGACATTTGATTCATAAATGTTCTCATCGATAGGAACACTTTTGCAATAATTTACTGTAATTATTGTCCATTTTGCTACGAATTGTTGTATTACAATAGAGTCTATATCAATCGGAAGCTTAATTAATGCGATGATTATTTCCATTACTAAAAATTTAAAAAATTGTAGACGTAATGTTACTATAAAGTGAATACATTTAAACTAACATAAACTCCCAAACACACAAAATTAATAAGAATTTTGAAATTATTCCTCGTATCATAGAGTTACAAATTTTCAAAAATGTCAACCAAAAATTTTGCAATCCTAGAAAAACACTTTAATTAAAATTCTAACGTACTAAAAATTAATTATCGATTACATCGTTTATTTCAAATTAATATTAAAATTAATAGAATCACAATCTTTTAGGCATAGCATAATAACGCTACTTTCGCCTTAATATTAACACCAAACCTACCATAATCTAAATCATCGTTTCCCAAATGTTTATTAAAAATTCCACGTTCAACGTTTTCACTTGAATCATTTGTCTTCGCGATTTTTCTTCCAATATTTGTATAATCATTTTCGCAATATCTCCCATTATTCCATTTCTTAAAGCTTCTGTTTCTTTTCCATTCACCAGTTATTTATTCATGGTAGGTTTAGTGTTAAAATCAGTAGAAGATTCGATACCAATATACAAATTTAAATTTCATTCGATTTCATTATCTCAATTAATTAATGGTATAATCGACATAAAATTTGGAATTTAAAAAATTGTGGAATTAAAAAAGGGATTCGAAATTTTTGCTCAATGGTGTAAACTCAAACAATTCCAAACCACGTAACTGTCCATAAAATTTTATCAATGGGAATAACGATTCATTAAAACGACCTATGAAGCAAGAGTATATATAAATTACTAATTAATTTAAGCACGAGTAATTATAAATTTCATTCACGAAAATGATACTCGAACAATCCCTGGTCGTCTACGATTTACAGAAACCCGTTTAAACAAGCAGCTCACACACGTTCCTTTCGTCGATATTGAAGTAAAAAGCTCGCCCTTTAATAGTACCTTGGTACTATCAAAAACTGGCTCTGCATTACAGCACCTAACTTCTCGACCAGGTCCTGTGCCTATTAGCTTACATAAAACTCACTCCCATAAATCTAGCAAAGTCAGTACCGATCCGTTAGATAATTTAGTACCTGCCAAACGATCACGACAAAGGCATCAATCATATCGGCAGTTAACATACCCCCTATCGCAACTGCAAGAGCAGCAAGGTGATGCTTCTCGCCAGTCGATAAACCACTGACAAATTTCCCTTCCACGCACCCTGCAACTTATCTATAACAATCCCAAACACCTTCAAACCCTGCCACTAATCCCTCTGCAACCCTATCTTCGCTTTCCAACCAATCACGACTCACCTAAATTTATTCTACTATTCTTTTATCGCATTAGACACGCAAATCCTCGCTGAAGAGTGCATACCAACGATATTTCTGCAGACTTTTTCGATTATGAGGATGATAAATTAGGTTACCATAGCAGTGGCCAGTTTAGGGTCTGCATTTAGGCATCAAATCCTTTTTAGAGTCATGTGAGAAGACGATTTTCTTAAATTAGGTTGAAGAATAAAGGAAAAACGAATGCAGGAACTCAAAAGAATCGAAACCTAACGCAAATCGACGGTATTTTTGCAGATTTTTCGATTATGACGATGATAGATTAGGTTATCAAAGCAGTCACACAACTTTGGTGTCTGCATTTAGGCAGTGAATCAATTTTAGGGCTATCTGGGCAGACGCCATTTTAGAATTAGGTTAAAAAGCAGGCAAGGACCCTAAATAATCGAAACCTAACTCTAATCAATGATATTTTTATATATTTTTCGCTTATGACGATGAAATATTAGGTTCCCATAGCAGTGGCTACTTTAGCGTCTGCGTTTAGGCACCGAATCCTTTTTAGAATCGTCTAGCAGACGATTTTCTTGAATCAGGTTGAAGAATAGGGAAGCAACGAATGGAAGGACTCAAAAGAATCGAAACCTAACCCAAACAAACGATATTTTTGCAGATTTGTTGCTTATGTTGATGATAGATTAGGTTATCAAAGCAGTGGTACAACTTTGGTGTCTGAATTTAGGCATTGAATCAATTTTAGGACTATCTGGGCAGACACCATGTTCAAATAAGGTTAAAGAGCAGGCAAAGACCCAAAATAATCAAAACCTAACTCAAATCTATGGAATTTTTATATATTTCTCGCTTGTGACGATGGTAGATTATATTATAGCGATAGTGGTCACTCGTCTAGGCACTAAATCTTTGTCAGACCTATATGAACAGACAATTTTCTTAAATTAGATTGAAAAATAGAGAAAAGTCGAACACAAGGACCCAAAATAATTAAAAAAGATTGGAATCAAATTTGATCTACCTTTTCCTTTTTAATAATAACTTATTTCACGTTAACCTTGTTAAGGAATTTCATACTTTCCCTGTTAGCTGTTTATTGTTCCTGTATCATCTTATGGATGTTTATTATGTAAACGTTTGTCGTTTTACGTGCCTATTATCAACGATCAAGACTGTGAAACGTCTAAAACCAAATTTTCTTAGTCAGTTTACCTCAGTTGCCACGTTTGAAGCTCACTCTGTAGTCACATAGCCAGGAACCAATCAATAGAATATCAATAAATACTGAAATGGTCATGACAATAATTCAAAATGAATAATGATTATTAATTAAAATGTTCAATTGCATTAGAAAGTACCATAAAGAGTATTCGACTATCGTCCATCACTAACGTGTCATTTATTTCTGTCTGAAAAGAGCCTACTTACCCACTGCCTTATGGCTTTTTCAGAACCCCTTAAATTACGTTACTATTCCACACAAAATTTCTCGTAATATCCAAATGTTACATATAATTTATACTTAACAACTTCTGCCTTTATCGAATTTATTAATTGATTTTATTATTCATTACACGGTTGTCAAGAAAATCCTTCAATATTGATAACAAAAAATAAATATACCACTTGGACGTAGCAAATAATAATTTATAGAACACGTTGCCTAAACGCTGTCAAGAAACATTCTACTAAAACACGCACATACTTACTTAGACATCTTTAATAACAAACACAGGCACTTCTATGTCTATCGTTAAATTTTCGAACATGGTGACTCTAGCGTTCCCGAAATTTCTCTATAATCAAAAATATTCCTTATCTTGGGGAAGGTCAAGACCAACTGGGTCAAACGGAAACCCCAATGACCGCCATGACAGCGATCGTGCTAACGCACGAAGAATTCTCTATAGACTCACTATACCTACGAAAAAGTATCCCACGAGGTATAATCCTCTGTCACTGACACATCTTTGCGAAGTTGTAAATAGAGGACGGAAGCTGAACTTCCATGACAGATACAGCTAGATAGACCTAGATAGACCCCAGAGCGTGATGGGAGCGCGACAAACGGTAAGGAACGCGTGGACCGGAAATGGCTGGAGGATGTAAGGAAGGCAGGCAAACCAGGTGAACCAGGTACGCGATCTCATCTCGTTCGGAACGATCCCGCGGAGTGGAACGCATAGCTGCACCAGTTGGGCTCATCTCGCCGGCATCATGTCGCGATTCTTCGGGAGCAGGCGACGTGACCGCCATCAAACTGTTCATCATCAGGCCGCGTTCCTAGTTCGGTCAGCGCAATCGCGGTTTAATGCGCTCTCCCCATGGCCGATCCACCTATCCGGCGGCGGGCCTTGCGTTCGTGGAAACGCGATTTCCGAGTTACAAGGGGGAGTCGCCGCTGCCTCTACGTGACGTTGGCACATAGTTGTTCGTCGTTGCCCCCGGCCGTGCACGCCGCAAACACGGTTAGTTACAGGCGGACTCGCGCCGCGTGACCGACCGACGAAAATTGCAAAATAGCCTCGCGGACGATTCAACGAGTCCGCCTCGCCGCCGGGATTCTGCGAGCGGAAAGGGAATTGCCACGCGGAACGCCGGCGTGGAAGCTGATGGCCTGGTGCTTGGAACAGGAGGTTCAGCCGGATGATGTAAGTCGGAGGAGCGCGGTGGTTTGGGACATGGGTAGCAGACTTCGGTGGATCTAGGGTGGCTGGATTTTCGAGGTTGTTTAGGGGTGGTTTAGGGGTGATGTCTTCTTCGCTAAATTTAGGTCAGACAGTGGGTCCGACAAAGTCGAGGTTGAGGATAATTAATTACCTGGAGACACGAGAGGCTTATATGGGAGTAGGCTCATACCTACTCTACTATTAGCTCTTGCTAATTTTGTGTTGGTAAATTCATTTGGGACATGAGACGTTTATATGAGAGTAGGCTTACGCATAGTTTTTGTTCATTCTGTGTTGGAAACTTCATTTGGTAGTGATTAACTGGTTAGTGTAACGAGAGTTAGGCAAAAATCGCGATTGGTGACAATTTCCTAGCTAGGGAGGCTTATACATAGCTCTTGCCAGTTTTGTGTTGGTAAATTCATTTGGGACATGAGACGTTTATATGAGAGTAGGCTTACACATAGTTTTTGTTAATTCTGAGTTGGTAACTTGATTTGGTAGTGATTAACTGGTTAGTGTAACGAGAGTTAGGCAAAAATCGCGATTGGTGATAATTTCCTAGCTAGGGAGGCTTATACATAGCTCTTGCTAATTTTGTGTTGGTAAATTCATTTGGGATACAAGACGTTTATATGAAAGTAGGCTCACACATAGTTTTCGTTAATTCTGAGTTGGTAACTTGATTTGGTAGTGATTAACTGGTTAGTGTAACTAGAGTTAGGCAAAAATCGCGATTGGTGACAATTTCCTAGCTAGGGGGGCTTATACATAGCTCTTGCTAATTTTGTGTTGGTAGGTTCATTTGATAGTGATCAACTGGCTAGTGTAACGAGAGATTGGCAATAATCGCGATTGGGGATAATTGCCCAACTAGGGAGGCTTATACATAGCTCTTGCTAATTTTGTGTTGGTTAGGTTAGGTTAGGTAGTGATGAATTAGCTAGGGTAAGAGAGTCAGACAAACATTGCGATTAGTGATAATTGTCTAACTAGGGATATGAGACGTTCATATGAGAGTAGGCTTATATATAGTTTTTGTTAATTCTGTGTTGTTAACTTGATTTGCTAGTGATCAATAAGTTAGTGTAACGAGAGTTAGGCAAAAATCGCGATTGGAGATAATTGCTCAGCTATAGACACCAGAGGCTCATATGGAAGCAGGTTTATACATAGCTCTTGCTAATTTTGTGTTGATAGCTTAATTTGGTAGCGATCAACTGGTTAGTGCAAGGAGAGTCAGGAAAAAATGGCGATTGGTGATAATTCCCTAGCCAGGGACAAGAGAGGTTTATATAGCTCTTGTTAATTCAGTGTTGGTAGGCTGATTTGGTAGTAATCATCTGGTTAAACAAAAATCACGGTTGATGATAATTGCCTAACTAGGGACACGAGACGTTTATATGGGAGCAGATTTATACATAGTTCTTGTTAATTCTATGTTGAATTCTAGGTTGATTTGGTAGTGATCAACTGGCCACAGTAATGAGAGTCAGATAAAAATTGCGGTTGATGAAATTCTAAAATTCTAAAATTCTAAAATTAAAATTATTCTAATTCACGTATTCTAGTGCCTCGTAGGTATTCTAAAATTCACGCAAGATTAGAATTTTGCGCCATTTGTGCGGTAAAGTGTTGCCAACGAAAAAGAAAAGTTACTAAATATACTGACAGTTATTAGATATACTTTATGAATCAATAAAAAGTTTACAATTTTCAATTAAAAACCTGTGTTTTCTATCAAAATTTCTTCTTGCGTGACACCTACTACATAACTCCTACTAATTTTATATTGGTAGGTTGATTTGGCAATGATCCACTAGCTAGAGTAACGAGTGTCAGACAAAAAGAAGGTTGTTTAGGGTGGTTCCGAGGTGTCTTTCCTCCAAATTTTGTGTTAGTAGATTGATTAATGTGTTAGTAACTGTGTTAGCAGATAGGGACAAGATACATTTATATGAGCGCAGGCTCATTAGCTCAATTACTTTGCTCTATGTGTATTGCTAAGCCTATCACGACTTTAGAAATCGTTGGTAATCATTAAAAACCCTCAATTCAACCTCTTATCACTTTGATTCCTTGACTTGCTTCATTTCATTTCAAGACGTACATTTCCCGCTCCTGAAATTTGAATATTTTAGAGGAATTTGCAAATAATTCGATACGTTAATGCTTCCTCATTAGGAGTCACGTGACCAGGAAATATCACTCGATATCATATCCTGACAGTTTGACAGATCATAAAAGTCTAATTGCAACGAAATTTGTAGTGTGCATTACGAAATAATTCACGTGGGGTCCAAATTTATTTTTCGTCCTCGCGAATAATTACGTCCTGCAATACAACATTATAGTTCTTCTCCTTATGTCATTTGCTATGACTCAGACACCAGGAACCATAAACAAGTGACATACCTAGTCTTCATCAGCTTCTGTTGCTCTCCAAGAAAGGTAAATCCGAGCAACGAAGGGATTACCAATTTGAAGATCAGCCTGAGTGAACGAAGCTTAAATTAAGTTTAAATTAGACATAAATTAGCCGATTAAATGGAGAAAATGGCTGGAGACGTCAAGAAATGACCGGTGGCATTTCCTCTTGCATCTTGTCCAAGGTATACTGTTTCTCTAGTAATTTCGAGAGCTGGTTTCCTGTCTGTCGTTTCCTTTTTCATGGCGCGGCCGAGAGCGTAACGATCTCTCGCCGCGCCGTTGTCCTAACTCGCTTATAATAACTCCACCGGACGGGTAATGACGATCCGGTCCTGGCATTATTGTTTCTGCGGCGGCCTGCTCGGCCACCTTCTTCCCTGGTCGCGATTATTCGGATAATTCGCCAGTCGGCTATTATCTCAGCGCCAGTGTGACAAACGCGCGGCGTCTTTGGATACGAGAACGAAATCGACCGCGAGGCGATGCGGTGATGAGGGCTGCCTGATCGAGGTTAGGTTTTGGAAGAATGGATCATCGAGTTCTGTAGGTGTAGACAGACGTGTTGCAATGAGTTTTTATTTTCAGACTTGAGCAAATTAAGTTTCAGTTTTGGTGACTGAGGAAGGTGATTAGATGTAATTTATAGGCTGTTTTGTTTTATTTGAGGTTAGGTTTTAGAGGAATAGGTCTATTCAGTTGAGTGGGTGTGATTCAGGGTAAAAGTATTCGAATGAGTTTTTATTTAGAGACTAGAGAAAATTAAATTTCACTTTTAGTGACTAAAGAAGGTGATTAGATGTAATTTAAAGGCTGTTTTGCTTTATTTGAGGTTAGGTTTTAGAGGAATAGGTCTATCCAGTTGAGTGGGTGTGATTCAGGGTAAAAGTATTCGAATGAGTTTTTATTTAGAGACTTCAAAAGATTAAGTTTAATTGTTAGTGAGTGAAGAAGGTGATTAGATGTAATTTATGCAGAGGTTTGTTTTATTTGAGGTTAGGTTTTAGGGGAACAGGTCCATCGAGTTGAGTGGATGTGATTCTGGGTAGAGGTGTTCGAATGAGTTTTTATTTAGAGATTAGAGAAAATTAAATTTCACTTTTGGTGAGTGAGAAAGGTGATTAGATGTAATTTAAGCAACTTAATTTATTTATTTGAGGTTAGGTTTTGGAAGAACAGGTTCAACGAGTTGAGTAAGTGTAGTTCTTGGTAGAAGTGTTCGAATGAGTTTTTATTTAGAGACTTGAGGAAACTAAATTTGATTTTTAATAAGTAAAGAAGGTGATTAGATGTAGTTTATGCTCGGTTTTGTTTTATTTGAGGTTAAGTTTTAAAGGAATAGGTCCATCGAGTGGAATATCCATTATTCAAAGTACAGTTGTTCGAATGAGTTTTTATATAGACTTGAGAAAATTAAGTTTGATTTTGGATGAGAGAGGAAGGTGATTAAAATTACTTTAAGCATGGTTCGCATTGTTTGAGGTTAGATTTTAAAGGAGCATGTCGATCGAGTTGAATAAGTATGATTCTGAGTAGGTATGTTCGAGTGAATTTTGGTTTGAAGACTTCTGATAAAATTAATTTTGATTTTCATTGGAAGGGAAGGAAAATTAGATACAGTTTAAACGATATTGAGTTTTGTTTGAGGTTAGGTTTTAGAGGAACAAGTTAATCGAGACGAATGAATGTGATTCTGAACAGAAATGTTCTAGTGAGCTTCATTTAAGGCTCTTCATAGAATTAATTTTGACTTTCTAGGAGAGCAAAGGAAAATTAGACGCACTTTAAAATATACTGTGTTTTATTTGAGGTTAGGTTTCAGGGGAAGGAGTTCATCGAGTTGTGATTCTGGACAAGTAATGTTCCAAAGTTCCTTTAAACAGTTAACATGGTGATTAATATTTTTGGTAAAATTAATTCTGTCTTCGACGTAGATTAAAATATAATCAAATACAATTTAAGCAGAGTTATATCCTATTTGAGGTTAGGTTTCAATTGATCGGTTCTATTCAATACTATACAGATGTCATTGAGTTCCATTTCCATGATTAATTTTGATTAATCCTTTCCATAAATTTTTACTTTTCTGCAGATAGAAAGATAATCAAATACACCATTCTCAAATCGACACGATATCCCAATTGAGGTTAGGTTCGAAGTCACGTACCAACATAACAAACTACAAACTAAGTAAGAACATCTAACCAAATTCTTATTCACCTAATCCTAATAACAATCACCACTGAAACTACTCGAACCCTTTACTTTCGAATCTACCATAAACATCTCTAAACATCCAATTATCCAATTATTTCCACCATAACACCTCCATTACTATACATTCTACCTCTCTCAAACCAAAACACCAAAGCTCAACCTCCATTCAAACCAACATCTATCTTCATACCTCACTGTCAATTGACACCTAACTGTCACTAACAAGCAAAGCACTCAAGATTGGCAACGCATAGCTATTGTACGAGTCCCAAACAAAGACACCGAGCTTGTAAAACAAATTTCTCAAAGCGTCTCATCCTCGAATGTGAAACATATCAACCCTCTACAACCCTTACACTAACAATCGCTATAAAATTTCACGAAAATAAATCGACGTTGAAATGCCACAAAGCTTGCTAACCTAATTACATCGAGTGACCGAACGGAATACAAAAGCGGAAAGTGTATGCGCGAATATTGGTAGACAGTTTGGCGAGGAATGGACGGGCAGGCCGGGAGAAAAGAATTAAAGATGGCGGTGATTGGCATTGGATCTCCGCCAGAAACGTCGGGCGTAACGAAGTTTTTCGTGCTTGTCGGCGTCGATAAGAGATTGAACGAAGGGAGCACGTGGTGTATTAGGAATTCATATGTTGGCCGGGGCCGGGGGCTTCTCGAGTGTGATCAATATGGAGTTATTCTTATGAGCAGCGATACTCAATTCGCCACGGAAAAATCCCTTTCCTTGCACGCTGGATCAGTTTACACGCGACGCGATTATAAATTGTAGCTAATAGGCAGCCACGTTGTTAACACGCTGCACGCGTTGTAATAACCTATCCTTTACACACACCATACGAATTCGTGTGAATTCGTAATTTATTGCGACACAACTGGAGGGGCGGAGGGGGACGCAGGAGGACGCGGGAACAAACGTTTATTGCCCCCATGGCGGATTTTTCCCGCGGTTTTTCGCCGTTTTTGTTTCGCCAGGCAGAACTTAATACGGGAAGATTGATGACTGACGGATTATAAATTATAATATTCGCTTGGATAACTCGCTTCGACGTTCTCCGGGGAGATAAGCCCCTCGGCTTTAATGTATTCATTATTGGCTCGTTGTTCGTTATTTGTTTAATAACGCGTTGCTATCCGTTTCGACTTTATGGTAATTTCAGCTGAGTTCCTCGTCGGAATTAGGTTCTTGCGCGGATTCTCTTGATTTATTGTCTATTGAACCTGCTATTCAATTTCCCGCTTTTTACACCGCCTAGGCTTCTGAAGTTTCAATGGAGGAATTCGTAAAGTACTAAACCGATTTCTCGTACTTCAACGGAGAATCGGGTGTTTGCATAAATATAAGTGCCGGCTTGTCGTGGAAAATATGCCAATTATCTGCTGACAGATGTTCAGTGGGAACAATGTGACAGAGTTATGGGGATGCGCGTTCTCGGAGATCGGTTTCTGATTTTGTGGAAGGGACAGCGAGAAATCGAAAATATTTTGAATATATAATTAATTATATATCAATTATATAGTTAACTGTTACTATTTTGTTAACTATTTCGTGATTCTAATAATTTACTGTTACAACTTGTTTATTTATTGGGTACTTTTTAATTTAATTTTATTTGCATCGTATTAAAATTATTTGATTTAACTTCAACAATTGGAATAAGTCTTTATTTGTGTTAGATGGCTTGTATTATGTATCCCAATTTTTAAGGTTTCGAGTTCCATTACTATCCATGATTACATTGCCACAATGAGAGTGATAGAGAAGAGAAATTAAACACACGGTTTTATTAATATTGGTACAACAAGAAGAAAGGAAACAGAAAATTGAAACGTTGAATATCAATTAAATATTGAAAAATCATAATTGCATGATATAAAAAAATTATTACAATATTATACGAATTCGAATTATAGTATATATTTTCTATTAACCCCTTGTACTACGATTTGATTGTGAAAAATTATACATTGAAGTGGTATTTAATTTAAGTTAACTACTATATACCTATTCCATCCGAGATAAAATTAGATACAAATTTCAGAAATTTTTTGAATTTTGTGTATATTACTATGGTTTCGTGATTAGAGCAGATTACGTGACGAATTAGGCTCGTTATTACAGTGCAAAGGGTTACCAAGACCAGGATCAAAAAATGAAATTCGTACCTTAGAATATTGCAATTAAAAATCAAAAAACTCTAAACATATCTCATTAACACCAATACACCATAAAAATACGAAGAAAGACAATAAAAGTAGATATAGAATAGAAATAGAAATTCCGGAAAAAATAAAAATAAAAATAAAAAGAAGGAAAATCAAAAGAAAAAATATAACAATAAAATTTCCGAAAAATTCAATAAAAATCAAATTCTGGAATATCGCAATTAAAAACCAAAAAACCCCAAAACATATCTCATTAACACCAATACACCACAAAATAAATAAGAAGAAATACACTATAAATAGAAATACAAGAAAAATAAAGAATAAAAAAAAAAGGAAAATCGAAGGACAAAATATTACAATAAAAATTCAGAAAAATTAAATGAAAATCAAACTCTGGAATATCGCAATTAAAAACGAAAAAGCCCCAAACATATACACCGCAGAAAATAAGAAAAAAGACGATAGAAATAGAAATATAAGGGAAAAAATAAGAAAAATAAAAAGAAGGAAAATCGAAAGATAAAATATTACGATAAAATTACAGAAAAATTCGTGGAGCACGATTAGCGGGATCGACATGAGAACCGTCGTCGGGGCGGTTTCTTTTTCGCGTAGTTTCAGATTTTCTTGGCATTCCAGGCTCCTTCGGTTTCGAAGTCGGCTGGAGAAGGAACATGGGAGGGGTTGAAAGCGGGGGTTGCAGACGTACATTAATAACCAGAAGATACGTATCTCTTGTATCCCGGCCTGCGGAATAAGAAGATACATCCCTTATATAAATGTATGACTAACGGGTGGAAGCTTGCGCGGAGCTTGTTAGGAAGAAACGAGGAAACTCTCCCGGCAATCCTTTCTAGTTATTTCCGAAGTATCTTCCCAGTACGCCGCCTCTACCCCCTCTCTACCCTTTTATGCTGAGTTATTCCTTTTCCAACGCGGGATATCTTTCGATCAAATTCGTACGAGTCACTGTGTATCCGCTGGAACAATTTGGCTTCTATTACCGTCGACGTTATTTTTTTCCCTGCTTTTCCATTGCGAAAATTTTCTGTGCCGGGAATAGGTGGAATTTTTGTCTCAAAGGTGTCAATATTACCGAGTAATATTTTATTTATCACATTTTTGCATTATTTTCTATTATTAAATTCACCTTTTATTGATTTAATTGATTCTTTATTGATTGATTTCTTATTTTGTAGTATGGAATTGAAATGTAAGATTGATAAAGAGGTTCTCTCAATCACAGAAATTTGATACGAATTTTATAAGTTATTTGTTAAAGGAATTAACCTTGTTTTTAATAAGATAAATTATAAAAATTCGAATTGAAAGACGAATGAAATGAGAAAGTAATTCTCTCAGTCGAAATTACATATTAAATAAATTTATTAAATGTACTACAATCTGATAAATGAACTGCAGTTTTGGGTGCAACAAGAATTCCAAGAATTACAGTTCAGTTAAGAAAAGGGATAAATTCAAATCTAAACGCCAACTAAGAGGGTGATTTTTCCTAAACGTTGAAAATTGACATAAACCCTCTAAATTATCTATTAAATAGACGAACTTATTTTTCTGTACAATAAAATTCAAATATTTTGAAATAAAAGAGGAAAGAAATTTAAAAATCGTCGTATAGAAAATGTAGAAATAATTCTGTTTTAACCCCTTGCACTATGATTTAATTACGAGAAGTAAGTAAGTGTGTAATGTAAATTTATTTAATTTTGATAAAGTAAATAAACCCTGTATTTTGATATATGCTGATTGGAAAAATCGCAGCGAAAGAAACTGAGAAAGAAAAATGAAAAACGCTTCTTCTAGATCATAAGATTCCGTTATAAACCTTCGAAAGGGCGCCATTTTCAACCCTTTAATGAACCTATTTTTCCCCATAATAAAATCCAAAGATCTCGAAGATAGGAAAGAAACAAACACCGTATTTCGACATATGCTGACGGTAAAAATCGTAACGAAAGGAACTAAAAATGCAAATTACAAATCGAAAAAAAAGGAAGAAAGTGGAAGACGCTTCTTCTTGATCATAAAATTCCGTCATAAACCCTCGAAACAGGCCCATTTACACTTCCTTAATATACATATTTTTCTGTACAACAAAATTCGAAGATCTTGGAGAAAAAGAAGAAATAAATTTAAAAATCGTCATGTAGAAAATGTAGAAGTAATTCTCCCTAATTACAGGAACTAAATTCTTATTAACCAAATTTGCCATATATATCAAATAAATAAACTCCGTATTCGATATATGCTGATTGGAAAAATTGCAGCGAAGGGAACGGAAAATGCTTCATCTAGATCATAAAATTCCGTCATAAACCTTCGAAAGGGCGCCATAGTCAATCCTTTAATGAACCTACTTTTCTCCATAATAAAATCCAAAGATCTCGAAGAAAGAAAAGAAACAAAATTTCGATATGTGCAGCGAAAGGAACTGAAAATGCAAATTAGAAATCAAATAAAAAAGGAAGGAAGTGGAAAACGTTTCTTCTTGATCATAAAATTCCGTCATAAACCCTCGAAACAGGCTCATTTGCTAAATTCTATTGAATTATAATAGCTATAACAGCTCAATAGAATTTTTCCTTCTTATTTATGTACAAAAATTAGCTCACCACGATATTAGTCGAAAATGTCAATATAATTCAATTTTCTAATCAAATTCTATTGAACTGTAATGGCTATAACAGCTCAATAGAATTTTTAATACATTATTTTTAATAGAATTCCATAGTATATTTATTTTTCTGTACAACAAAATTCGAAGATCCTGGAGAAAAAAAAATAAATAAATTTAAAAATTGTCACATAGAAAATAAAGAAGTAATTCTCACTAATTGCAGGAACTAAATTCTCATTAATGAAATTTATCAAATATATCAAGTAAATAAACCCTGTATTTCGATATATGCTGATTGGAAAAATTGCAGCGAAGGGAACGGAAAACGTTTCTTCTTGATCATAAAATTCCGTCATAAAGTCCAGAAAGAGCGTCATCCGCAATCCCTTAAACATCCCACCGTTTGCATCGAGGATCGTGGATCGAGCGAGTCTGGATTCTCGTTTTGGATGATCGCGATCTCTCGAAGGATCTAGATCCAGCGGAGCGGATTAAATTATTTTCCATTAGAAAGGCAATTAGAATTTGCCGGGGATTCCGCGTCCGCGGTTTCCACGGTTCCTCTTGGCTGGCCGTAAAGGCCTCGGAGCGTGTAACTGGAGCATTCAAAGAGCAATTTGCAGAAACGTCGAGTCGGCTCCAATTCCCCACGCCCAGCGAATCTTTCTCGGGATCAACGCTGGCCCCGCAATCAGCGCGGCCATAAAGACTCGCGATCAAAATAATTACCTCGCATATATTACGCCAATCAGAGGCCGCCAAACATGGGTAACCGAGTTTTCCGCGATGGTATATCGTTCTTGGCTCGTAGACGCTGCCAGACGTGGCTGCCTTTTCGCCTGATCTCGGAATCTGCGTAGCCTTTCAATTAAACGCGTACTGCGACCTGGTTTTATTATTTTTCCCCGAAATTTTGCTTTCGATGGAAGGAGACTGTTAGGCTGACTTTTAATGGCAATTTTCTGTCTTGCACAGTAATTTTTAACGTATTTATTGTAGTTTAATATATTTAACAGTAATTTTAATATATTTAGTATACTTAATATTGATTCTACCGATTTTAATACGTTTAATATTAATTTTAACAATTTAAATGCATATAATATTAATATTAATGATTTTAGTACATTTAATATTAATTTTCATAATTTTAATAAATTCCATATTAATTTCAAAAATTTAAATACATGTAATATTAATATTAGTCATTTTAATATATTCAATATTAATTTCAATAATTTTACCATATTTAATATCAATTTTAATATACTTAATACATTTAATATTAATTTTCATAATTTTAATAACTTTAATA
>NW_016909026.1:165307-166966 GCF_001483705.2 Eufriesea mexicana | reverse complement strand
AATATTAGTAATTTTAATATATTCAATATTAAGTTCAATAATTTTATCTTATTTAATATCAATTTTGCAATACTTAATACGTTTATTATTAATTTTCATAATTTTAATAAATTTAATATTAATTTCAAAATTTTAAATATATGTAATATTAATGATTTTAATATATTCCATATTAATTTCAATAATTTTACCTTACTTAATATCAATTTTAATATACGTAATATTAATTTGAGTGACTTTAACGTATTTATATTTATACGGTAATTAATATTATAATAATTAGTACGGCTGATTTGAAAATGATTTGTTTTGGATTTGTCAATTTTTGGAATTAATGAAAATATGCGACTATTTTGGTAAAGTTGCTATGGATTTTTGTTCGAATAAAATGGTAATTATATTTATATTATTTTAATTGATAACAATTATTAACTCTCTCGTTTCAGGTTTTTTTATTTTTATTTCTCCTGTTCTTGGTCTCCTTTAATATCTCGTATTTTCCATTTTATTCCGTGTATCTCGAAAGACGAATATAAAAAAATTCGCAAGTCATTTCTTGATTTCTTAACCTTTGTCAGTATGCGTAGACTATGATTCAGATTTTAATGAATACGGTATTTGTAATAATTTGCCTCGGCTTTATTCGTGTACCGTGGTAATTACTTCGCTCTCGGAATACTGTAATTTTGATTAATATCGTATTTGCAATAATTAGAGTAATTTTTTATTAAGTCTCGTCTTTGCACTGGGATAATTATTTTATTATCGGGATACTGTAATCTTGCTTAATCCTTTGCGAAGTAATTAACGTAATAAAAGCAATAAATATCTTTTAATAATTAAAGTAATTTCCCGTTTGATCTTGCCTTTGCACTATGGTAATTACTTCAGTGTTGAGATACTGTAATTTTGTTTAATACCGTATTTCTAATAATTAAAGTAATTTCTTGTTGAATCTCGTCTTTGCGTCGTGGTAATTACCTTACTGTTGAGACACTGTAATTTTGTTTAATACTGCATTTGTAATAATTAAAGTAATTTCTTGTTCAACCTCATTCTTGCACCGTGGTAATTACTTTACATGAGGACCTTGATTAACTGACCTAATCGGGGGACAGATAACGAAGATGAATCGAGCCCTCAGGGGAAACAAGTAAAAACGAATTTTCCATAAAAAAATAATAGGCTCATTGTTTCACCGATATAAATTTTCCACGTTATTAATACTTTGATATTTTATCATGCAAATATTTTACCATATTCAAAATGGCGAACGCACGCGTATCGTTTCACAATAGTAATTATCAGATTCTAGATTCTGTAATTTTCCAAGTGAATTATTATAAAAATATCGATCTATTAAAAATTTCATTTCGAAATTTGGTATTAATCCTGTGCAATCGACGATTATTTTGACTAAAGAAGGGTACGAGTTGGAAAATTTTGTGCTATTAAGCTGATAATATTTCTTAAGCAGTAAATAAGAAATCGTATAATAATTAACACGTAGAATTATTTAATTTCGATACCTAGGATACTGTTACGTTACATTAAATTTGATATATTAATTAATATCGAGCTTCGAGATTTTATCAAATGGCGACTGAAAGGCACCTCGCGAGTGCAAAGGATTAACCTGATAGAACAATAACGTGATAT
>NW_016909026.1:124458-164608 GCF_001483705.2 Eufriesea mexicana | reverse complement strand
AATATTAGTAATTTTAATATATTCAATATTAAGTTCAATAATTTTATCTTATTTAATATCAATTTTGCAATACTTAATACGTTTATTATTAATTTTCATAATTTTAATAAATTTAATATTAATTTCAAAATTTTAAATATATGTAATATTAATGATTTTAATATATTCCATATTAATTTCAATAATTTTACCTTACTTAATATCAATTTTAATATACGTAATATTAATTTGAGTGACTTTAACGTATTTATATTTATACGGTAATTAATATTATAATAATTAGTACGGCTGATTTGAAAATGATTTGTTTTGGATTTGTCAATTTTTGGAATTAATGAAAATATGCGACTATTTTGGTAAAGTTGCTATGGATTTTTGTTCGAATAAAATGGTAATTATATTTATATTATTTTAATTGATAACAATTATTAACTCTCTCGTTTCAGGTTTTTTATTTTTATTTCTCCTGTTCTTGGTCTCCTTTAATATCTCGTATTTTCCATTTTATTCCGTGTATCTCGAAAGACGAATATAAAAAAATTCGCAAGTCATTTCTTGATTTCTTAACCTTTGTCAGTATGCGTAGACTATGATTCAGATTTTAATGAATACGGTATTTGTAATAATTTGCCTCGGCTTTATTCGTGTACCGTGGTAATTACTTCGCTCTCGGAATACTGTAATTTTGATTAATATCGTATTTGCAATAATTAGAGTAATTTTTTATTAAGTCTCGTCTTTGCACTGGGATAATTATTTTATTATCGGGATACTGTAATCTTGCTTAATCCTTTGCGAAGTAATTAACGTAATAAAAGCAATAAATATCTTTTAATAATTAAAGTAATTTCCCGTTTGATCTTGCCTTTGCACTATGGTAATTACTTCAGTGTTGAGATACTGTAATTTTGTTTAATACCGTATTTCTAATAATTAAAGTAATTTCTTGTTGAATCTCGTCTTTGCGTCGTGGTAATTACCTTACTGTTGAGACACTGTAATTTTGTTTAATACTGCATTTGTAATAATTAAAGTAATTTCTTGTTCAACCTCATTCTTGCACCGTGGTAATTACTTTACATGAGGACCTTGATTAACTGACCTAATCGGGGGACAGATAACGAAGATGAATCGAGCCCTCAGGGGAAACAAGTAAAAACGAATTTTCCATAAAAAAATAATAGGCTCATTGTTTCACCGATATAAATTTTCCACGTTATTAATACTTTGATATTTTATCATGCAAATATTTTACCATATTCAAAATGGCGAACGCACGCGTATCGTTTCACAATAGTAATTATCAGATTCTAGATTCTGTAATTTTCCAAGTGAATTATTATAAAAATATCGATCTATTAAAAATTTCATTTCGAAATTTGGTATTAATCCTGTGCAATCGACGATTATTTTGACTAAAGAAGGGTACGAGTTGGAAAATTTTGTGCTATTAAGCTGATAATATTTCTTAAGCAGTAAATAAGAAATCGTATAATAATTAACACGTAGAATTATTTAATTTCGATACCTAGGATACTGTTACGTTACATTAAATTTGATATATTAATTAATATCGAGCTTCGAGATTTTATCAAATGGCGACTGAAAGGCACCTCGCGAGTGCAAAGGATTAACCTGATAGAACAATAACGTGATATATTTAACTATAAATATTAGTCACTATATTTCCTCATAAATAACTTCATCGACTCATTGTTTCACCGATATAAATTTTCTACGTTATTATTACTTTATCATTTTATCATCTTCAAAATGGCGATCGTATGCCTAACGTTTATCAATAGTAATCATCAGATTCTAGGTGCTGCAATTTTCCAAGTGAATTATTATAAAAAAATCAGTGCAATAAAAATTCGTTTCTAAATTTGGTATTAACCAAATAAAATAATAACGCGATATATTTAACTATAAATATTGCAATAATTATTATATTTCGTCACAAATAAATTAATCGTTGATTCATTGCAAATAATGACAAACAAACAATTAAATAATTAACAGAGATACATACAAAGAATATGGAATATTAAACACAGTAAAGAAACTTTGCATAAAATCCATTTGAATCGTAAATAAACTTAATTTAGATACACAACACTGGAAAGTTCCATAAAAATGAAGTTATAAAATCAAATTGCTAGCAAAAAAATCACATATATATACAAAAATCATGATACATACAAACAATATGAAATATTAAACACAGTAAAGAAACTTTGCATAAAATTCATCTGAATCGTAAATAAACTTAATTTAACCCTTTGCACTCGAGAGGTGAGCTTCAGTCACCATTTCATAAAATTTGGAAGATCGATATTAATTAATATATCAAATTTAATACAATATAACAGTGTGCGAGGTATCAAAATTAAATAATTCTACAATTCTATTATTATACAATTCTTTATTTACTGCTGAAAAAAGTATCGTCAGCTGTTTAATAGAAAATCTTTGAATTTCTACTCTTCTCTGGCCATAAGGCGTCGAGTGGAAAGGGTTAAATACACAACACTGTGAAGTTCCATAAAAATAAAGTTATAAATCAAATTACTAGCGAGAAAAATCACGAACTGACCCAAAATCGAGGAATACTCAGCAACCGAGCAACCCCGATAATCAGACAAATCAAATATCCCTGAAATCCATTTGCAGAAAACAAAATCCAACAGCGAATAATCCAATACCGAATCCGACAAATGGAAACGTAAATCCGTAGTTCACACAAACGAAACCGACCAGCGTACCATCCACCCGAGGGGTACCCCTGTTTCACGAGAAACCTTCGAACGGGCCTGTATCGAGCTTCGAAAACCTGGCTCAGAACAGACCCACATCCCACTTTAACATCGGCCATCATCGCCCAATCGCCGTACAACCCCGAAACGATATCCAAACACGCGTTTCCCACACTAACGACCGCTCCATACCCATGGAGCCTGCGCCACGAAATAAGACGACCTCCAAAATCACCCGAGCTAATCACAGAAAGGCAGAGAGAGAGAGAGACTGCAAAGCAAGAAACTGTTCCAACGGTGTGTATCTCGAGCAGAAACACACATACACACGGTGGAATGTCTGCGAAAACATCGGGCTCTCGCGAAGATAAATTGGCGATCGTGGAGGGTTCACGGGTTTGCGGCGCATTATCGGGGCGACCGATTATCTCGCACGGATTTTAATAGAGCCTAGGAAGAGAGAAGGCAAGAAGAAGAGGTCCCGTGTTGTCGGGCCGTTTAGCGACGTAAAGGGCCATCTCATCGGCTACGCGGATAAAGGGATCGAGAGAGGAAGGGGTTATTACGTGACGCGGTCTCTCTCTCGCACCGACGCAGCGTGTATCCGTCTGTCCTTCTCTCACTCGTTACCGTCGAACAGAGGCCCAGTCCGCGTCTGTAATCTCGGTAATGCCTACCGTAAGGGACACGGTAACTCGCGGGATCTGTGCCCGCCACGGCCTCTGTATTCCATGCTTTATGGCTCCTATGCATCGGATCCCGGGCAGTTAAGGCATCGCGGACTGAATAGCCAATAAGATTCCGCGGGGCACGCGAGAATCGCGGGAACCACCGTGTGAATTCGAAAATGGAACGGACGGACGGATGCCGATCGTGATGCTTCATCCTCCGGTTTGCTGTTTATGATCCGTCTTCTAATGGCGTGGACGCAGAGAGTCAGGTGAAAATGAGTGGCACTTGGAGGTTACAGGCGTTCCAGGCAGTTCAGTTGGTGCTATGTGATTTCAGACGGATTGTCCAGGTGAATCCAGGTGATGCTGGTGTTCCATAGCTGTTTATTTACCGTTCGTGCTTTGCTTTTTACTGGGAATTGGGCATGGGAAGATTAATAAGACGCGAAGTTTGAGAGCTGGCAGGGGCAACGTTGCGACAGGTGATGGTGATGATAATGGTGCGAGACAGATTTAGGTTTATTCGTGTTTTGGGAATTGCTATGAGACCGTGCTCCGAGGGTTAATAGTAGTAACTTAACCTTCAAATTATCCTTACAGGAAAAGTTTTTTAAATTTCCCGCCTCAACGATTTTATTTAATTATTCTTTGCAGCTTTTCTTTGGTTACCTTGTACGGCAACTGTGGGTAAAAATGGAAACCAATATCTTGTACCGTTTTTAATAGTTAGCAAATTGATATATTTAGATAATAATATTTAAATACTGACCATAATTCGCAATAAATTAACCCTTTGCACTCGAGAGGCGTCTCTCAGTCGCCATTTAATCAAATTCCAACGATGGATATTAATTAATATATCAAATTTACAATTACCTAACGATGCGTGGAATATCAAAGTAAAATAATTCTACGTCTTAATTTCTATACGATTTCTATACTAGTCTATCTATTTACTGTGATTCAGTTTTAGTAATTAATTGTTGATTTTATGGGTGCGAATAATAATTTAACGTGACATGAAATTTTAGGAATGGAGGGGGTTGGAATTTGTTTTATGGTACCCATCGATGTCGGTGTTAGGTTAGGTATGATAGAAACAGGTTCATCAGTGGCATCAATTTTATCTTTGCACTGAAATTAACGTTTGGCAAACTATTTATGATTTGGTTTTTAGTGGAGGTTATGTTTGAATACGGTAAATTCAAAACGACTCGAAATTTATGGACTACAAAAGAATTACGAAGAAGTAAACTAGACTCAGGTTTATTCAAGTGTTCTGGAATAAACTTGGAATTAAAAAATTATTTCCAATCTTCTAAAATTAGTACAAAATTGTTCCTACATATGCATGATCGAAGTAATTAAGTATAAAGAAAGTTAAATGATTTCATACATAGATATGGTTCAGATGACTTCATACATACATACACAAATGATTTCATACATACATACATAGATAGCTGTTTATTAGTTGCTTATTCGAAACTGAATAAAGATTGGGGTATGTATATGTGTCTATATATAGTTATTTATAAGCAAAACGAGTAAAATTTGCTCGAGAAGTCAGAAACAATCGATCACTCGCAGCTCGGCATTGTAGATGTAAGTTGTATCTGAAGTTTTATATCGAAGACGAATGCTTTTGATTGGATAAAACTAAAGTTTGCCATAGTAATAGAAGACGAGGAATATATGAAAACTGCTAAACATTCTTCGTTTCAACCCAAAGTCGCTCTTCTTTCATCATTTCTCATACCGTATTCCAGCCATAAAAGACAAAATCGATAATCTTATCTTGGAAGCTGAAACGTTAACTTAAGGAGAACACAGGGCTTCAATTTTGAAAACCGAATAATATGAAAATATTCAAAGATAACTACAATTCCAGGGATTCTCAAAGCTTTTGACAGATTCTTTCAAATTTTCAAATATCCTTATGTTAGGAAACCAAGGAATTTAAATTTAGAAGATTCGAAGCAGTATTTTATTTGCAATTCGAAATTCACGAAAACCAAAGAAGCTTCAAAATTAGAAGATTCGAGACAGTATTTACTTTGTAAATAAAAATTCACGAAATTTGCAAAAAAAAAAACCTAAGAAAGCTTCAAATATAGAAGATTCTCAAAGCAGTATATTCCTCGTGATTTGAAATTCACGAAATGCACGAAAAAGAAAAAAGAACTCAAGGATGCTTCAAATTTAGAAGATTCGAAGCAGTGTCTTATATATAAATCGAAATTCATGAAACCCACGAGAAAAGCTCCCAAGGAAGCTTCAAATTTAGAAAATTTGAAGCAGTATTTTCTTTGTAATTCGAAATTCACGAAACCTACTGAAAAAATAAAAAAGAACTCAAGGAAGCTTCAAATTTCGAAGACTCGAAGCAGTATTTTCTTCGTAATTCAAAATTCACGAACCCACAAAGAAAAACCAAGGAGGCTTCAAATTTAGAAGATTCGAAGCAGTATTTACTTTGTAAATAAAAATTCACGAAACTTGCAAAAAAATAAAACCTAAGAAAGCTTCAAATATAGAAAATTCTCAAAGCAGTATATTCCTCGTGATTTGAAATTCACGAAATGCACAAAAAAGAAAAAAGAACTCAAGGAAGCTTCAAATTTAGAAGATTCGAAGCAGTATTTTCTATATAATTCGAAATTCATCAAACCCACGAAAAAAGCTCCCAAGGAAGCTTCAACTTTAGAAAATTTGAAGCAGTATTTTCTTTGTAATTCGAAATTCACGAAACCTACTGAAAAAATAAAAAAGAACTCAAGGAAGCTTCAAATTTCGAAGACTCGAAGCAGTATTTTCTTCGTAATTCAAAATTCACGAACCCACAAAGAAAAACCAAGGAGGCTTCAAATTTAGAAGATTCGAAGCAGTATTTTCTTTGTAATTCGAAATTCAGGAAACCCACAAAAGGAAAAAGAAAATCAGAAAAAGGAATAAAATATTAAAATATCGAAACACTATTAAACCCAAATGAGAATTATAGAATGCGAAACAATATTTCCAAATCTCCCATAAAATTAACGAATAAAGAATATTTTGCAGAATCAGAACAAATCATTTTGTCACAAAGCAGAATTAGTAAATATACAGTAGACATACATACTGTTCATTCTAACCCTGATCAATAAAGATCCTCGCACGAATCGCTACCAAGCCCTCAGTCTCTCTCTTCGGCTGTCAACAATCTCGCGAACCTTAAACTCCACCACATTCGAAAACCCCCGAATCCTCGAATCCCTTGGAACTCACAGCCTCAGGGCCGAAATGAAACTCCCAAGCCTCATCATCGCCGTCACCGAATCGAAAGCAGCGAGTGGCCGATTTTTCCCGAAATTAAATATCATCCGGCTATCTGGGTGCCCTGAATTGCCATAATCAAACGGACAGCCGGTCGGCGGAACAATGGCACACAATACCCGTCCGCAATTATCCCGGCGCATAGCAAGTACCAAGGGAATTATCCGTAATTATGCGTTTCTTGCACTACCAGCGCCGCGGATGATAAATGGCGGCCGAACAGGAAGAGACGATTCCGTTCCGCGCGGCGTTTATTTCTACGTAGGGCGGCGTATGTAAATCCCCTATCAAGATAATCGCGATACCCGAGGTTACCCGGTTCCACGAAGAAAACCTCGCCTGGCCCGAATGACATGCGCGTCGTGTGTTCGGACACGAGATTTCGGTACGCGAGGGGCATGGAACGGCGATCATCCCGATACCTGCATATCATTAAAGGCAAACGTCATCGTCGTCTTCGTCGTCTTCGTGGTCTCCGGGCCGTTGGATGGGAAACGCGGCGAATGCCGGGGCCAGAAGAAATAAATTCGCGGTCCCTTCGATGCGTACTCGTTCGAGCCTGGCCTGGCTGGGCCTAACAAGGGAAAAAGGGTTCAGAAGGATTTCGAGCAAGCAGCCTCTATCGGGCGCATTATACGCGGCCACGAAAAAAACCACCCGCCGTGTCCAGCACGCTCGACGGCCAGGGAGTAGGCTGCCTTCCGTCCTTCTGGCAGGATCAAAAAGAGGACGCGATCGCTAATAATATCGGTGGAAGCCCAAGAATCCGCAAAGAGACGCTCGTCTGCGTGGCGAGCCGCCCGTAAATCTGCCCGCGTCACCGGCTGAATACTCGGGGGCTTCTCTACAGCTTTGTCCATCCGTCTATCTGCTCCCTTCCTCAGCTTTGCTCCTCTCCGCTCCGGACTCGTGCTCCATCGCCGCGATTCCACGCGTTCACAGTCCACCATTGCGTGAACCCACTCGGTTTTAGGGAAATTGCAGGGTAGTTCGTACGGTGCTCCGAGAATGTCGCAAGGGGACCTGCTACTCGCGTTGGGTCTCGGGGATTAATAGTTCTATGGTGATTTACTGGAACGAGTGCTGTTGGTGGTTTCTGCGTTGGGACTGTGAGTTGTGATGGACTAGCCATGGTGTCAGCTTGTTTGTACCTAAAGTACCGAGTACGTAACACGTGCAGGGTATATACTTGCCTGAGAAAGTGCCTCTGTAGGTAACCTTCGGGTAGCAATTAGAGAAATTAGGTTCCGAAAATATAGCACGTTGGGCAGATAAGTGGAAATAATGACAACGACTTTGTTTACATCGTAACTGTAAGAACAATACTAGAAATATCGTGTTGTTGAAACGTGTTATACCGTGGGTTCGATCATTTTTTAGCTACGTTAGAGTGGAAACGAGTTATATGGGGGTTACTGGGTAATCGAAAGGTTACATTAGCTACTGGTAGGTACATATGATAAAAAGGAAAATCGAAGATGATATTGGTAGAGTTGGAAAATAATTGAACGATGCTTACGATATTTACGGTATATTTATGTAGATATGGACCGTGGTGGCGCTAGTGAGTTAAACGTAAAGTCGTCTTAAGGCTGTTATAGGCAACAAAATATTAATCGACGTTGTATTGGAAATTTTTATCTTTTATATTATATATTGTTCTCAAATATTTCTGTAGTCCATCAATGGTGCATGTTTATAATTTTGTAAATGTATTTATTTTACTGATATAATCTTGAGACTTTCTATCTGTTATTTCTTACTAAATATCTTTGTGGTATTCTCGAAATTTCCAGTTTGGGATCCTTGATTATATAATAGTAGGATAAATTATGTTACCGTTAATGGTTAATCTTTGATCCTGTATTTATGCTAATATCTTGTGTATATCATTGCCAATTTTCTCTATTTGATCTAATTTTATGCTCCTTGTTCTCTATCATGCGATGTTATACGATTCGATCGAAGAATTAAAATTCGTGTCATGTCTTAGCGATTGTGATAAGGAAAGTAGCCTAATTAAGCCGTGATACCAATTTACCAGCAACCTATAGTAATTTCGTATAGTTATCGACTGATCGCAAGAAAAGGAATTATAGTATAAACATCAAATAAAACTTCAAAACACGAATACTTTTTCTTCTGTTATTTTGAAAGAATTTTGGGAAACTATGAGCAAAGAATTTACTTTTTATATTCTAATTATCATACTCCGAGAGAAATGAAGAAGACGTCCTTACATTTTCTTGGTATTTATTATTATTCGGTAGTTATTCCAAATAGTAGAAATTTATGGATAGGGATGATGTTTCATGACGATTCACAGCATTTTAATTGATTTATTAATCCTTTTGATGTGGTCGTAAATACCAAATCGAGTAAACGCGAATACACCATACAGAGCCAGCAAGTTCGGGTGTTTCGAAATAATAAACAGTTGGTATTAAATTCAACATTATTTAGGATTATTTCACGAGTGAAAGTGATAATGTTGATATAGAAAGAAGCGTACGTCGATCGTAAAATAAATCCTGGAATTTGCAAATCTCGCAAAATTGCTCGTCACTCAAGGGATTAACAACGCACTCGCTGTCGAGAAGATCAAGAAATCGTGATCACGCGAAGGATCACTGAAAATTCTACATGTGGTTTATCGATTCCAGTCTCAATTTATAATTACCTATTCTATGAATTAATTTGCATATTAATGTATATATCCTTTATATAAAGTCAAATGCAAATGAAGGAAACTTTAATAAATGAGGAAGCTATGTTTATTTCTCTAGAATTTTAATGGAGGAATTTATGTATTTTCAAATATTAATACTTATTAACATATATGCTTATGGTAGCTAGGTAACTCATAAAAAAATCATAAAATTCATTTGGTAATTCAAATTCTTCCATACAAATTCATAAGTATGCCTTTTATACCTCTTCTATTTTTAAAAATAACGACTTATTTATTTATTTTTCATACGATTGAATACACAGAGATATGCAACTCACCTCTGCATTAATATTCATATCCAAATTCGAAAAGTACGACTCATTTACTATGACTCACTGACAATGAGTTTCTGTCATTTATTAATCCAATAATTACCTGTATTGGAAAATAAAATAACTGAAAATAATTTTTTGTCATACTACTACAGAAATCACTGAACTCAAATTTCAAAATGGTAATAATTATATTATTTAATAATTATTTGGCGAATTTATAAGACAAAGACATAGTTTCCACAAAATATAAATGAATCAAATGCATACTTAACAATTACGATTATTTACGGTGTTTAATTTTTATATTTCTTTTTTAAATAAAATTATTAAATAAATTTTTATAGTATCGTGCAATACTAGAATATCATATACTTAACCTTCATGAGAAAAGGGAAATATAACCTTCAATGACGTCCCTGAAGGGTTAATCCTTGGCACAACCATAACGAGACTAACTCGACATAAGTTTGACATATCAAATCTCACAATTATCAGCTGCACTCATCACGCGACCATAATTACACGTTAGAAGAAGGACATAAAATACAAGAACGAGGTGAAACGTTCTATACGATAGCCAATAGCAGACGTTTCAGCCTAAAAGCTCTTTCTTCTTAGTCAATACTAAACAGAAAGTGATAAATAGCAATTGACATGATTGAAAGTAAAATTTTGAATGGAAGGTTTAAAAACAATCGTTTAAATCATGATAGAATCGGTATTAATAATATTAAAAAAGAATTTCCAACATTTTTCCTAATTATATCTCAGTTGGAATAAACGTGTACCTCTTGAATGCACGATTTTTCATAATTAACCCCTTGTTCTACGATTTGAATGCCAATGACATGTGCCATAATTATTTCACACCTCGAGTCATTTCGCGCTGAGTCAATCATTATCGCAAAATTTTTATTTCGAAGATATTTCTCCAGAATATTTTTCTAATATATTTAATATTAGAACTCCCGACTTATAATGTTTACATAAATATAATATACATAAACGATATTAATTGAAGTAATATAATGAAATTAAATAAGCATAAATAATTATACTCATATGCAAGAAAGAATCGATATTAGTTTTGCGAAAAGTAGCTGTATATTGCCAACAATTTCCTAAATAAAAGATCCCAAACAACACTCTTGGTGGTTCCAGTGTTAAGAAATAATATTTGAACTGTAACTGAGACAGAAAAACATGGGCGAAAATTAACCACGAGCCTGACTCACGTTGTTTACGTTGGGCCCTATCGAACCACGGCTCTCACCCATGATACTCGCGTTGGCCCGATTTCCTTAACACGAGTCTCACTCGATATTGCAGCCAATATTGTAGTATGTTATATTGTAGTATATAATATTAAAAAAGAATTTCCAAAATTCTTGCTTCCTAATTTTATCACAATTGTAATAACATGTACCGTTTGCATACAAGCTTCTTCATAATTAAACCGTAATGCAAGTGGTTGAACCCCATTGAACCCTCTATTGAACCCCACGAATTGTCGCAAAGCTGGCACCCACTAATAATTCTATGTGGAGTAAATACAGCAGTGGGTTTTATTTTTACAGGTGTTTTTATTTTATATTACTAGCAGTACACGTATTCAGAATTGCATTGTTTTCCTCAGACAGAAGACCTAATTAGTCACTAGGTGTCCTTAAGATCATACACATTACTCATTGTACACCTACATACCGGTATCCGTGTCATACACACACGTACAGTGACTCACAAAAGTGTTCGAACTCTATATTTCTCTAGGGAAGAATTCTCTAACTCAAAATTCTGACTCCAACCAAGATTTTGATGCATTTATCGGCAGAAAATGACACTGATAGGGGTACAATTACAAATTAAATTTTCAACAACTTTTTCACTTCTTGGACGACATCTCACAGGAAAAAATTTTTACTCCAAATTGACAGAGCATTAAAAATTAAACATTTTTGACTTGAGAAGCTTCGCTCTATCTAGCGCTATTATATAATTACATTTAAATAACAGAGATGAGATTGTAAATTTGATGAATTCACTTATGAGAAGTGATACCTGCGAATTAAAAAAGATTGATCGTAATTAATATTAAAGATTTTACATTAACATTGGAATTTTTGAGCTAGAGCACTCCTTCGAAGTATGTACTTACGTATGAGCCATTAAATATATATACAGAATGTCTGAAAAGATTGGGACCAAACTTATGCTACGTGTTACCGAGGCCAAATAGATGAAAGAAGTTCATACTAACTCATACCCGTCATTCCCATCGATTTACTAAAAATATACAATAATTTCGAATATTTTTATGATTTTCTCTCACACTTATAAGAAATGTTCGAAAACACTTCCTTCTGCAAGAATACAGGACTCCATTCGTCGAATTAGCGATTGTCGAGCTCCTTCAAACGATACCATTTGTATCAGAAATAATAGTAAATGTATTTCGAATACATTCCCAAAGTTGATCTTCCGTTTCTATCGTATTTTTATAAGCCGACTCCGTAGCGACCAACGTTCCCACTCTCGCCAATAGATGGATTCCTACTCGAAGGAGGTTCGAATACTTTCTCGCTAGTCCTCGGTGAACCCTCGACCTACTATAAATAGAAGTTCCAATGCTATCTAAATGTATCGTCGTTGTTAATACGAGTCACAATATTTTCACGTTATACTTAACAACGTGAGTTTTTCATCCACTTCACGATTAATCAGCACACACACGATTAATCAACCGTGTCTAAAATCTAAGGTTAACATTTATAACATTTCTTTAACCCCCTTTGACTTACCACATGAGAGGAATTATTGCGCATATACTTAGACCGTCTCTGAGACGCTTGCAGTAATTTGAGGGTATTTAGCCTATCATCTACTCATGTTTGAGTGTTGTGAATAACTCAAAACTATACTCAGCTAAATGGAACACAAAATTCAATCTCATAGAGAAATAAAATTTGCAAGACCAATCATTAGTAGTAAGTTCTCCATTTAGGATACTTATGGTGTAACAAACTCGACATTAGGTGAAACGGGTCCAGCGGATCCACCCCCGAAATCGGGCCCCGATGCGTGGTCCGAGTTGAATAACCCCTGACGACGACGCGGCTAGACTCACGCCGGGTCTCGTTGCGATCGGCGATGAAGAGGATCGGTGCGTTGATGCTCGGGGCGGAATTTGGAGCGCGCGAAAAATCCGCGCCGCGCACGGGGAGAGGGGGCTGGCGACGGCTACGCCCCTGGAAAGAGGTGGTCGCCATCCGCGGTAGGAAGGAAGCGCAAATACTGGGATTGGTTCTCGCGTACGCGAGACAGAGCTTCGACTCTCGGTACGCAGAGAGTGCCCGCGATGTGACTCCTTCCCCCTCCCGGCCACCGCCCGGTCTCCCCTCCCCCGCCACTCGCTCCAGCGCCTCCCGCGGGTGGGGACAGATTCCCTCTTGACGCGCCGCGAACCACGTTGCGCTATACATTTCTGTCCACTTACGTCGTTTCCTCGCCTCACGCTCTCGCGGGTTCAAGGACTCCATTTCGAGCAATGGGGAATCCCCTCGTCCTCGCGCGCGGCGCTCGAGCGTCTACCCTCTCGCGTCGTCGCGTCCATTTTGACGTCGTCGTTTGAACCCTTCGCGTCTAGGATTATAGGTCCAATCTATCGCGCGGTCCTCGTGGCGAATATCGCGATTGGATGGTGATTAGCGTGTCGTTTTAATTCAGTTTGTACGCTTTAAGGAAATTTGTAGAGGTTTGGAAACTTTTACTGAATTTCATCGCGAATATATAAATAATTTAGAGGAACAGTCTAAGCCGCCATGAAATTTTCGTGATAAGTGGCAAATATAATTATTGGATGTTGTTTATTGCGTCACCGTGATTAGGTTTGTACGTTTTGAGAATATTTGAAGAATTTTGGAAATTTTTATTGAATTTCATAGCGAATATTCGAGAAAATAAACGAATAATTTGGAGAAACAGTCTAAGCTGTCATGAATTCTTCATGGTAAATGGCAAATATCGCGATTGAAAGCTGTATATTGCGTCATCGTGATTAGGTTTGTACGTTTTAAGAAAATTTGAAGAATTTTGGAAATTTTTATTGAATTTCGTTGCGAATATACAAGAAAATAAACAAATAACTTAGAGAAATAGTCTACACTATTACACATTTCTTGTGACAAATCTCGTAATTAGAAGCGCTTATTGCCCCACCATAATGCCATTTAATACCTTTAAACGAAATTCGAGGAGTTTCCAAAATTTTTATCGCATTCCATGACGAATATTTGAGGGAATAAACGAATAATTTGAAAAACTAGTCTAACCCGTTACACGTTCCTCGTGATTAGGAGCGCTTATTGCGCCACCGTAATTGTTTAAATACGTTTATACCTTTTAAGTGAATTCGAGTAACTTTCGAAACGTTTTACCAAATTTTCATCACGAATGTTGGGAGGAATAAACGAATAATTGTTCGTGATTACTATTACGAATGAAATCATTGCTTGACATTGATACATCGATACGATGGGGTACGAATAAAATTTCCATTATTCTCAGGATATAATGACGAATTAATATCGAACAATATGGCGGACAAAAAGAAAATACAGCACTTTCCATCGCGCAAAGTCGTATATTAATTTACAAGTTAAAATTTTCAGGAAATGCACCGAATATTAGATAAAATTAATACAGAAAATGAATTATAGATGAACTAAAGCGGAAGATAGGTATAATAATAAACACTGCAATAGGTATAATAATAAAGACACGATATTTGCTCAATCGAAAGTATTCTTATTTCCCATTTCTCATTTACCGTTTTGAAAATATCGACCATTTCATGACAGAAAGCCTTCGAATTACTATTTTTCTGCAACGAAAACATCGTCGAGTACAAAAGCGTACCCCAAAGAATTAATAAACATCTATACAGTTTTTCCACCGTTTAAACTGGCTATTACTTCTTTGCATTATAACCCCTTAACAAAATCTAGCCTTTCTTCCATCCCCTAATCCAATTATAGCGTATTAAAATATCTGTTCTCCACTAATACCCCAAATAAATCGCATCGAGACCTGAAAAGGGGAGATAATTTATCATTTACGACACTTTTCGAACATTTTTCTGCTAGAGAATCGAAGAAAGCTTGCAAGCTCGGATTGTCATAGGATCATAGCCGTTATCTCTGATCGAGTGATGACTGCTGCAACTCGCACGGTTGTAAGGCCCATTTACGCGGATGCGACAATGTTGCTGGGATGCGGGCTACTCTGAGTTAACACTATACTGTCTAGTAGCACCATCTCGGTGTCAAACGAAAACTATCGGGCAAATGTCGGTGACACCACGTTGCTATCATGCCAAACACCGAATCATGAGTCAGTCCTACTGGCACCAAACGACAGAATCCTGATTAGACGTGTAGAGGGCATAGTATTAGCCATTTGTGGACGGAGTGGTTTTGACTAAACCGTACCATGGGACTAGCCGCTGCCGCGATAGTGATTCAAAACTACCAGCGCTCATTTCTGCTTAAACGCGATTTTCTTTCATAGCGACGCTGACAATAAGGACATAAAACAGTCCACCACTTAACTTGGATCGTGAGGGTCCTATGGCCGCAATGGCGGGCACACACTTATGTTTCTCGGCCATAGCAACGCGTTTACGTGGGACACATTTGAGCCGTTCACTGCACAAATCGATTAAATCCACTTTTTGGAAAATCTTAAATTCATTTCATGTTATGATTTCGTTAAAATAACTGGGCAGTGGATTTGTATGGATATATATATCTATATATTTGTAAAGCAAATCTTGACAGGTGTAATTTGAGAATTTTATGAACATCATATCAATGAAACCGACATGGTCACTTCAGTTCTGGCATGGATATGAGATTCAACCGATGGTCTCCATGGCCCATAAAACTCATACAACAGCAAACGTGTTAAACTATAATATCATAGCAGTCATCCGAAACCACAAACATCTTCCAAACAATCATCTCCTGCAAAACCCCAACGCTGAGTTGATCATCGTGGGTCTGTCTTGACTGTCTGGCCGTGATGCTTGCGATTTTTAGGAGAACTTTCTCGTGACTATTGTCTCGGTGCTTTTATAAGTTTCGTATGCCTACTGATTGGTTGGTGTAAAATATAAATGATGGATGTGTGTTTTCCTATGGCTTGTGAATAATACTCGGGGTGTGTGTTAGCTTCGACGTATTTCGGAGGTGGTGGACGTTTAAACAATTTAGGTCCTCATGCCTATCGTCTCAACACTTTGCTGGTCGCTGTCACGAAGGCATGACTTCTTCTCGCCAGCGGTTATTGGCCTCTGTCAATTCAACGCGGTACAATGCTTTCACTATGCTTCTGTTTCAACTGTTCCGATTGTCTTTTCTTGACATTCTTTAACCGTTCGATTGCCACGGGTCTTTATTGTTTCCCAATCGAAAATTGCCAAGTGGCGCGATAGCTCTTGTCACATTCCGTGTCCAAAAATGCCGAGCGTCGCGATAGCGTTTCTCATATTCCGTGGCCACCAACTCAGCGCGCTATGATTGTCGGCTTCACAGCCCAGAACGCTTGCACTTTCCGACACAAAATAGAAGCGCGATCGTGCTGCTTGGCACACAAACGGTTAAGCAGATGCTTGTTCTGTTAGTCTCAGATCTTAGTGCCTTTTTTAACCCTTTCGCTACTACGGGCGACTATAATCACTCTCTATAAGATGCCACTGAGGTACTACGGGCGACTATAGTCGCTCTCCATGAAATATCGTGTGTCCACGTATTGTACATACGACGAGCATCTGCAGTTATTGCACATCAACTATCTCACTCTGGACATGCAGCGTATTTCGTTTTGCATTATTTGTTTATTATGGTTGTCAATACTCAGCAAACCAAATACCTCTGACGATCGGTCTCGCGCACCGTGCACAGTTTCGTCGCGGCGGCTCCTTCTGCGGAAGTACCGCGGCGGCTCCTTCTGCGGGAGTACTGCGGCGGCTTCTTCTGCGGGAGTACCGCGGCGGAGTCCTCCCGTAGCGAAAGGGTTAATAATAACCTTACTGTATGTACAAAGGATAGCGTGAATATGACCGTCAGCGAGCAATAGTACCCGCGTGAAATTCGTCGGTGGCAGCATAAAGGCTATGCGAGAAGTGAGTGGCCAGCAAAGTGTTATAAGGGTGATATATTGACCTTGCTTAGGTTAACCCAAGTGGTGACTAGGTGATGGCGAGTGTATACCAATCAGGGGACGCTGGCAATGACACAAACAGTCCTCCACTGAACTTGGGACGTGCGGTTCTAGGGTTGCAAGAATCATCGACGAACGATACCTATTCACGTGACCATCTGTGCTCGCGATGACGATTCGAATTGAGACGCGCGAATTGTTTTCGAGGGACCTAGTTGGAGACCATGATCGTGACACGGCTAGGCAGTAACCTTGGGAAACGCGTGTTGGCTGGTAGCCGTTACGCTGATGGCCTGTGACGCGAGGCTGATGGTACACGAACCGATCCTAAATCATTTCTTCTGGCGAGGATTAATGGGCTTTCGCCGTTCTTTACGGTCCCCTGCTGATTGTCGCTTCTCCACGGGGAGATTACCGCGACGTCTGGTTGAACGTTTTCTGGTTTTGCGGCCGGTGCCACCATTCTGCTACCCTTTGTTCGCTTCCAGAGAGATTGTTTTCTTTTACGGGCCATTTTAGAAGTGGGTCAATGAAGAACGGCCAGATAAATCGTTGGGACCTTAGACCTCGCTTGCCGGGGTTAACTAATAGCGCAAAAATGTCAGCCATGTCGATAATGCTTTCATACGATCATCTGATATTCCTATTATCTTGGGTCCTACGAGATCCGGGTCGAAAATGATGTTCCTGTACATTGACATGACTTTGGATGTAAGGAAAAATTAATTTTGTTGTGGATTTATAGGTTAGAAAAACGAACACAGTGCTTCACGTATTCATTGAGAAGGGGGTAAATTTTAATTAACCCCTTCCCGTATTTTCACGAGTCTGACTCGTGATGAAGGTTCTGGACCAAACATGAGTATCACGAGTCAGACTCGTGATCAGAAAGTCGGCCCAAACATGAATATCACGAGCCAGACTCGTGAACAGAACATTTTTCTAAATATAGTTTTGAATCGATTATAAAATATAATATATTTATAGTATTTATAAAAGGAAAGGGTATGATCCAATTTTTGAGTCATGTGGATTTTTCGAAGATCATGATCCACTGTGTGCTTATATATCTCGAATGATATTTTGGCAAAAGTGAAAGTAAATTTGCTGTAGATTTTATTGAATAATTTGTAAAAATATGTGTCGAGTGTTGTTTATGGTGCTTGATTAGTAGATGATGCAATGATCCAATTTTTGAGTCATTTGGATTTTTCGAAGATCATGATCTACGGTATGTTTACATATCTCGAGTGGTATTTTCGACGAAAGTGAAAGTAAATTTGCAGTAATTATTGTGAAATTTTCCTATAGTCATGGTAGTTGCAAAATTAAATAAATAAATAAATAATAAATAAAATTATATATCGAATGTCATTTATGGTACTTCATGAATACATATTGATGGAATAATCATATTTTTGAATTATACAGACAATATTAAATAGCAGGTACTTCAGACAAATATAAATTAGTTATAATAGTTGCAAAATTATTCTACAATCCTGCTGACTTTTATTAAACAATTTATAAAAATATATATATCGTATGCTGCTTATGGCACATGATTGATTTTATTTCCAAGATTACGAATAATTCTCGTACATTTACAATGATATTCTTGTAATCGAAAAGCTTTTGAATATTTCAGATAAAATTAGAAATAAATTTATTTGTTACAATTACGTATTGTCAAATTTTCCTGTAATTTTTCTTTCTCTTGCACAACAATAATTCATAAAAATATTCGAATTGTTGAAAACACTCGATTAGTGTTTAATTTTCTATTTTTTAAATAAATTTTTACTTTTTCTTTTCTAAAGTTGATATCTTTATTCATGCTATTTAATAAAACGAGCTTCAATCAGTATTCCTCCACCACGTTAGTCATAATTATTGCCAAATTTTCCATTAATCTCGCTTCTTTTGAATTTTCTGAAATTTCAATACCAAAACACTCGGTCGGTGTTCAATTTTCTATTTTTTAAATAAATTTTCACTTCTTGTTTTCTGAAGTTGATAACAAACGACTCGAATTTTACTCATGTTATTTAATAAAACTAACCTCAATCAATATTCCTCCACTACGTTAGTCATAATTATTGTCCAATTTTCTTGTAGTTTCGCTTTTCCCATTCGAAAATGTGCACAAAAATATTCAACGCGAATATTAATAGACGACGAATCAAAATTTTTCGACAATTTTCTACTCTCCAACTCACTAACTTACAAACACGTATATTAAACAAATATAAATATTAAATCGAAATTCTCCAGTCTAATAACAAACTTCGAATACTCCCCAGTTCTCGAAATCCCCTTTTAATTCGAACAACACGCAACACGCAAAAGTTACACTCACATTAACTCAAACCCTGTTCTCCAAGTACGAACACAAAGAACCAAAAGTACCTAAAATTTACACCAGATTGACTGCAGCCACGACGGCCATATAAAATTATCAATTTCACGAAGACAGTCACGAAACAACCACCCGTTACTCCAAAACGAAGTTGATCAACCATCCAATTCGAATTCCGTCGAAAATCCATCCATCGTGATCCATGCCCGTGAGATACTCGCCAACCGGCAATAACGCAAATGAAACTCTGGTACCCGAAGAGGGAAGGTACTCCACGCAACGAAAATCCAACGAACCTGGGTACCAACACTGTTGCGTTTCTCGAAAGCCCGGAGCCACGATCTGCCGAGATAATAAACCGGCAATAAGGCAAATCAGATTCATTACCCAGGTACCTGAGAGCTAAGGTACCCGCGCGGCACTTGGCCAAAATGCAGCAAAGCTGCGTACAAACAGTGTTGCGATTCCGGGAAGCCTGGAGCTCGCGATCGTGGCAATAATAAACAGGTAGGATCGGCGTGCGGCCCCTGAGCATAAGGCGCGAAATGACTATGCTCGCGAGAGACACACCGTGGTTTTTTCGACTTTTTTCCAGCCGACGTGCCGCGTTAGGGCCTCGTAGGACGAGGCGAGGCGAGAAACGGGGCCCGACGCGGAACACCGGCCAGAAACGCGATCCCAGGAGTCATCGACATCCGGGGGAAATCGATTAGTTCGCGTAGCGTCCGCCGACAACCGGTGCCCGATGCATTATCGATGCAATGCGGGCCCTCATACACATACATGAAGAGAAAATGGCGGCCGCGGCACGGCCGCGAAGGTGTTGATAGCATCTTCCCCTCTCTTCCAGCTCTCTCTCGGTGCCTAGTTAGCCGCTAGAGCTGCCATCGATGGACCGAGCCACCATCGCTGACGTCTCTGAGCGCGCAACGAGCATCCCCCGGTAATATATCGATAGGACGCCGGCGATATTGCTTTCGCATATTTATGCTTGGCCTCGTGGGAATCGTCTTGAAGGATAAGAGGGAGAACGCTATCGGCGAGCAGCGATCGCGGGCCCCTACCACGGCTCCCAGCCACGCTCACCTGGCCTATCGGCCGTTATCTCGCCGATACCCGGCTGATCGCGATCTTTTTAATATACATTTGCTCCACGGTCACGCCTTTCGCTCCGCTCCGATCTCCCGATGGGGCACCATGCGCTTGTACAAACATTAACCCCTTCGTCGCGCCGCGTTTTATTGGATGGGTGGGCCCCAGGTGGGCGGCCGTGGGCTCTCGGATCAATTTTTGGAATACTTTTGAAGGAAATTCGAGAATTATTGCGGTTTCGTTGGAACGGTGATTTCAGGTATTAGAGAAATTTTTTAGTAAAGGTAAATGGATGTTATGGAGGTATTTAAATTGGTGGTATTGCAATGGTTTAGTGAGTTGCAGTTTGAAAATTTTGTGCGCTGTTTAATCTCGAGTTGAATTTTTGGAGCAACTTGAAAAGTTGCTGTGGTGTCGTTGGAACGGTGGTTTTAGGTGCTTTAGAAAATTTTTGAACCATGTAAATGAGGATTTTAAAGCTATTTGAATTTGCAATAATTTTACATTGGCAATCATTTTTGAATTGGAGTTTGAGAATTTTTAATGCTCTCTGACTTCTCTTTCTTCGAGTTGAATCTTTGGAGTAACTTGAAAAGTTGCTGTGGTGTCGTTGGAACGGTGGTTTTAGGTGCTTTAGAAAATTTTTGAACCATGTAAATGAGGATTTTAAAGCTATTTGAATTTGCAATAATTTCACATTGGCAATAATTTTTCAATTGGAGTTTGAGAATTTTTAATGTTATCTGACTTCTCTTTCTTCGAGTTGAATCTTTGGAGTAACTTGAAAAGTTGCTGTGGTGTCGTTGGAACGGTGGTTTTAGGTGCTTTAGAAAATTTTTGAACCATGTAAATGAGGATTTTAAAGCTATTTGAATTTGCAATAATTTTACATTGGCAATCATTTTTGAATTGGTGTTTGAGAATTTTTAATGCGGTCTGATGTCTCTTTCTTCGAGTTAAATTTTTGGTGGAAATTGGAGAGTTGCTGTGGTTTCGTTGGAAAGGTAGTTCTAAGTGTCTTGGCAATTTTTTGAACCACGAAAACAGGGATTATAAAGTTATTTAAATTTGCAATAATTTTACATTGGCAATAATTTTTGAATTGGAGTTTGAGAATTTTTAATGCGGTCTGATGTCTCTTTCTTCGAGTTAAATTTTTGGTGGAAATTGGAGAGTTGCTATGGCTTCGTTGGAACGGTGATTTTAGGTGTTTTGGAAATTTTTTGGACCCTGTAAATGGGGATTATAAAGTTATTTAAATTGGTAATTTTGTAATAATTTTCGTGAGTTGGAGTTTGGGAATTTTGAATGCTGTCTGATGTCTTTTCCTTCGAGCTGAATTTTTTGGGGAAATTGGAGAGTTGCTGTGGTTTCGTTGGAACGGTGTTCTGGGAATTTTGGAAATTCTTTGGACAAGATAAATGGAAATTATAGAGTTATTTAAATTGGTATTTTTGTAATAATTTTGTGAGTTTGGAGTTTAGAAATTTTGTATGCTGTCTGATGTCAGATTTTGGAATATCGGTGTTCGGTATTAACGTAATTCCCTTATGTCGAATTCCACTGGAATCCGATTTTCCAAATTTTATTTATTTCTCTGTATATGTAATTCCTAATCTTCGAGTAAATTGTTCGCCAAATTGTGGAAGAATAATGATAATTATCACACAATCGTGCTAAATTTGGAAATATAAAAGAAAGTATAGTATGAATTTCATTTTCAAAGAAAGGTAGCTAATACTAGGCAATTTCTGACAATTTCGATATTTCGATTTCGATTTATAAAATAATTATAATTTCAATCACTCCTCTACCAAATTAATTAATCTCATAAAATAAAAAGCGGAAATTTATTCTGTATATAAGAAATTAGGTACATAAAAAATTAAAAAATTATGTCACTTTAATTCGTAAACGATCCATGATATAGAATAAAAATGAATTTTTCACAGCCTCGTCAATAGAATGTGCGATTTTAATTTGCAAATTCTTGCAAACTTAATAAAAGGATCAATAATTGCCACGAATTTTTACAAAAATTAATAAATATCAGGCGATTCTAATAAATTTTATTTTTCTATTTAAATCTGTGTGCGAATGTTTATCACGTTTTGTATTTAAACACAGGTACAAAGTATATTCCAATTTTAGGTGCAATTGCTTTATAAACCACGATCATTATGTGCTGAAAGAATGCTGAATATGTATCGCGAAATTTTTTCATAGATTCTCGTTTTCCCAGTGCAGGGGGCTGTCTATAAAATATGTTCTTTCAAAGTATACATTATTTCCAGTAAAAATAGAATATATGAAAGTCGGTGTTCATGAATCATTGATGATGCCAAAGCAATAAGAACCGATTTCTCGATTTTCAAACACGACGACAGATGACTCCCTTCTTTAAAAAATCAACACATTCTTCCAGGACTCGTATTCATTAATACAACTTCTTACGTGTAATGCAACACGTGTGAGTATCTCTACACTTTTATAACGAGAAGATCGACAGGAGCTCTTTGGGTTTCATAAGCTAGATCTAGTAACATCCATAACGTCATGAAAGAAATAATAAATATTTCCTGAAATATACTAAAACATATAAGAAAATTAATTTTGAAAATTGAAAAATCTCTGTATTTATAAAAAGGCTAGATATTTTCTTCGACTTTTTCTAGATTGAAAAATAAAAGATATTTCGAGAAAACCTAACTTAAATTAATCTAATCCTATCTTGAAAAATTAATAAAATTAACAGGAAACTTTTGTTTTTATTTCCATTTTTGATTCTATTATACTAGCAGAAACAAACCCTCGACAAATGGCCCCCAGAAGCCTTTCAGTGCCATAATTAATAAATTCCAATACATCTTTCCATGCAGAAAAGAAATTCTGTTACTGTAAAATGTGATTAATAATTTCCAGGATTTTGTCATAATATTATAAAAATTTGAATTTCCATACAGAAAAGAAAAAAATAATTCCATAAGAAACCTTTTAGTGTCACCTATAATCATTATGTTCGAAAACACCTTTTCTTGTAAAGAAGAAGAACACTGCTTTTGCTATAAAGTGAGTTTAAAAATTTCCACGATTGTACCATAATTTTCCAAAAATTAGAATTTCCATATGAAACATAATTATGTTAAAAGATTTCTAGTGTCACCTTTAATCAATACATTCGAAAACACCTATTCAGGTAAAGAAGGAGAACAATTCTGTTGCTGTAAAATGAATTTAATAGTTTTCTCGAGTCTACCATAATTTTCCAAAACTTTGAATTTTACTATGAAAACTAATTTTATCAAAAGACTTCTATAATCAAGTCATCAATAATCAATATATTCAAAAATCTTTTTAATTGCAAAGAAAAATAGGAACTCAGTTCCTGTAAAATAAGGTTAATAATTTCCAGAAATTTATCATAATCTTCCAAAAATTTGTATTCCCACATGAAAACTAATTTTGTCAGAAGACTTCTATAATCAATATATTCAAAAACCTTTTTAATTGCAAAGAAAAGATAGAACTCAATTCCTATAAAATAAGGTTAACAATTTCTAGGAATTTATCATGATTTCCCACAAATTTGAATTCCCATATGAAAACTAATTTTGACAGAAGACTTCTATAATCAAGTCACCTATAATCAATATATTCAAAAACCTTTTTAATTGCAAACAAAAAGAGGAACTCAGTTCCTGTAAAATGAGTTTAACAGTTTTCACTATTTTACCATAATCTTCCAAAACTTTGAATTCCCCCATGAAAACTAATTTTGACAGAAGACTTCTGTAATCAAATCACCTATAATCAATATATTCAAAAACCTTTTTAATTGCAAACAAAAAGAGGAACTCAGTTCCAGTAAAATGAGTTTAACAGTTTTCACTATTTTACCATAATCTTCCAAAACTTTGAATTCCCCCATGAAAACTAATTTTGACAGAAGACTTCTGTAATCAAATCACCTATAATCAATATATTCAAAAACCTTTTTAATTGCAAACAAAAAGAGGAACTCAGTTCCTGTAAAATGAGTTTAACAGTTTTCACTATTTTACCATAATCTTCCAAAACTTTGAATTCCCCCATGAAAACTAATTTTCTCAAAAGACTTCTATGATCAAGTCACCTATAATCAATATATTCAAAAACCTTCTTAATTGCAAATAAAAAATGGAACTCAGTTCCTGTAAAATAAGGTTAATAATTTCCAGAAATTTATCATACCTCTCCTTTCTTCCCATATAAAAATGCTCAACGAATAGTCCCTTCCACGAAGGGCAAAATTTTCATCTCTACCTGCACTATTGTCATACCCCATCTGCTTCAAGGCTTCCAACACTTGCATTACGTAACTTAACACTAAACCTACCATATCCTCAACGAAAAATTTCTAAAAATTTCCAAGTTTTCATTAGCCTCCCATCTTCGCAATTTTTCCTCCAACATACACACATAATCGATCAATATCCCCACTACTTCTCCATTTGACTATGAGTTCACGTGGATTCCCTCATTCGATCGTGGTACATTTAAAAACTTAATTTATTCAATTTCCATTTTCCCACCCTCCATAATCCTCACCCCTAGCCACGATCCCAACTCACCTACCACCTACCACCTACCAAGAATTCGTGTATAAATTCTGAAAATGACAATTCTGCCGAACCCAATATCCAAGAATAAGATAATCTCGAGAGCACTCGCGTTGGAACGCGATTAAATCGCGATGGTGGCACGTAGATGCTCCTCGCGCCGAAATCCGTTGCTCGATTTCGAGGACACAGAGGCCGGGCCATTGTTCGCGATGGAAATTGTAAGGAACCGAGCGTTTTCTGGATGCTGTAACGATTCCGATCGGCACACCTGGCTGGGTGGCGTAGCTTCCTCGGGCCGAATAAACATAATGTGTCGAGGCCTGGCCCATTCGTGAGGGCAACGCGCACACCCCCGACGGCGGAAGCGCAGATGACAAAGCGTTTTCTCGCCCGTGGAAGGACAAAGAGCGGCCGATTCTTCGGGATTGCCTGGCCCGGAGGGATACAAAATGAGACGCGATCGCGACGTGGGGGCAGATTTCGAGATTTCTTTCACGGCCGACCTCTTTCGAGAAAAAAGAGGACGATATCGAATTGCTATTCAGAGGGAGAATAATTGATCGCGCAGGTCGTGCAGGGTGTTTCGTACTGGAGGTGTGGGCTGCCAGGGCTGAATTAATGAGGGCGTTAGGGGCGCGAGGAAGCTGCGCTTTCGTCGTTCCTTCCAGCGTAGTTTGTTTTCGTGTTTTAGTGCGAGTTTATGTTAGGGTGAATATCGAAAATTAATTACATCGATAATATGACGTTATGGTTTTTTTCTTATTATACTTACGTATTGCTATGTTTCCAAAGGACCTCTTTTCTGTGCATATAATCTTTCCTGCGCGTATAAATATTTGAATACTATTTAATAATAGTATAATATTTTTTATTTTAATATATCTGTATAATCTCTTATCTTTCCTGTGCGTATAAATAGTAAGGACAATACGTATAATAGTAAAGACAAATAATATACAAAAATTCGCAAACAATTGCCACGTTCCCCAATTTTCATCGATACCTCTATATCAATGTAAATTGTTGGACAGTGGATTGACAAAATTTGCAATATTACTACACTGTAATATATACTTGAACTACCTATATTATTATTACACTCGAACTACATATATTATATTATTGTTATAGTATTAAATTATAGTATTATATTATATTATATATATTTGAACTACTTATATTATTATTATAGTATTATATTATAGTGTAGAAATATTGCAGATTTTGTCAATCCACTGTCCAACAGTTTATACTGATATAGAGGTATCAATAGAACGTGGTTAGGGAATATGGTAACTGTTTGCGAATTTTTGTACGTTATTTTTGTATTCTGAGATACAGATATATTAAAATCAAAAATAGGGTAGAGAAGTATCATCTTGTATGCGTTGATAAATAATAATTTTATTCTTGAATATCTGATGTGAAGTTTGTTGTTAATTTTGTAAGAGAGGTTCGATTTGATATAAAATGACTCTAATTTCGCATTGACATTTACTTGCTAGGTTTGTGCAAGTATCGAGTTGTTTATCAGTTCACACCATAATCACTCACTAAATCAGTGATGGAGAAATTTGAGAATTTTTAACAGATTTAGTAAATTGGAACAACTAATTTAGAAAATTTATGTTTAAAAGAATTTAAAGAGTATTAGTGAGTATTAATATACAATTACAGTACTTATAACTTCCAAAATAATGAACAAAATCAACGCAATTTTTATTAACACTACACTAAACAATATTGCAATTTTATACAGTATATGGACTGGTAACCCCACGTGAAACTTTATTAGAAAATCAAATCAGCATTGAAAGACTCGTGGATAACACTTAATCTCTTCACGATCATGCTCATGTGTTATCATAATTTAAATTCCACGTGAAATTTCCTTTATCCTACAAATTTATATAAATCCGTCTACCTATATTCGTATTTTCTAAAATATCAACTGTTCTTTAATTCTGATCACGATATTACATTTTTAAGCATCGAAATCATTAATCAAATCGATAACGAAAAGAATCCGAGAATTTTTCATCAAATCAGTTCTGTTACAACTCTAAATTGTTACATTTTTTAAAACGCAAAAAGGTTCCTTTTATACTCTTATGGGTACTTAATAAAACCTCGTAATTTTCAGAATGATGGAGTAAATACTTTCGTCGAAGAAAATTCCCCAAAATACGCACATTTTCAGCGCTTTGTACCAGGATATCCCCTTAAGGGGTTGACTCGTCTACCACATTGGTCACTGGTGACTAAAGTGCCCTAATTATTAAGAATGATCGAAATAAAATGAATATAATACACTACGAAATTTTCAACTCAGGAAACTAGACTTATTATGAAATAAAAATATCGTAGTATTGAACCACTAGAAATTTTAATTAAAAAGTCAAAATTCTAGTCCAACTCTCTAGGAGTGTCACGTAACACTCATATGACAGTAAATCTGTTTAACTATAATATCACATTAATCATTTAAAACCAAAAACATCTTCCAAACAATCATCTCCTGCAAAACCCTAACACCCTGCATGACTGCAGATTGCAGTTAAAATTCTCAATTTTAATAAAACATATAATACACGTAAATTGATTATTAAATAGTTCAAACACGTGTCTAATGCCTAAATAATACTGCGAATAACACGCATGCACACAAGTATAACAAAGAAAATGGACGAATACGGCTTACAAACATTAGTGGCTAAACTTGGCTAAGTTTCCAACACCCTGCAGCACGACGCAAACATAAGTCCCAAAGTTCCACTAGTCTTATACCCACCTCTCTCACCGTCACCTGTGCGAGCCAGAGAAAAAAAAGGCACCACCTCCAACTCATCGAGCGAAAAGTGATCAACGAATCACCGTGAACCCGTGGCGGCGGAGATCGCCGCTTAGCAAGAGGGACGGTTGGAAAGAAATAAAATGGCCCGCGAGAATTCCCGAACGACGCGTCCCTCGGGCCGCGGGCCCCATTTGCCGGGCGCAGCCACGAGGTCTATCCCAACGGAGATAAGGGAACGCGCGGCGAGTTTGCAAAAACCGACGAACCGGTGGTCCACTTTCGATCCACGATTCTACTCAGCACGCCGATAGGGGGATCGTCTCAGCGACATCCAGCAACCAGCGGGGAAATTATAATTGAGTCGGAGATTAAAGGTTTGTCCTTATTATGCCTGGGCCAAGGGTGGAGAGGCTCGAAAGGACCGAGCCGAGTGTGCGAGAGGGATCCAGTTTTTACTGCCTGCCTCCGACCTCCTCTACCCTCGCCTCCCCCTAGCGTGTCGTGCACGGAGTCAACCGTCAGCCCAATCTTGATGTATCTTCCACCCGAGGTTGCCCGTTGGCTTTTCATTGGGCCGGTCCTGCCTCCATTTATATCGCATTACGAGACCAGCTCCGAGGAATCCTCCGAGGAAGACCCAGACCCAGTGGTCCCCTTGCGTTCTGGCCACTGCACTCCGTTCACCGTGTTCGAGATGGTACAGGTCAGGAGTAAGGTCACCGGAGCGGGAAGGTCGTTTCACTTTTCGGCCCGACTGGTCAGCGTTTATCGAGGTGCGAAGATTCGTCGCTGGGAGATGGGATGGGGGGTTGCGAGTTGTTTAAAAGAAGGGACCAGCTGCGAAGATTTTCTCGTTGAAAGGAAAAACGAGGGGTCCCCTGTGTTTTTATTTTCCAGGTATTACACTCGAGTTTAGGGAGTATGATGTACTATGCGTGGCTGAAAAGAAGTCATCTGAGAAACTTGTAGGACCGAATCCCCACCAACCCAACCATTCTAACGTCATGACAGAAGTAGAGTAAAACGCTTCCCTTATTGGTAGAACTGATCCCTTCCTATTAGCCCGGTCATAGAACACCACGTGACAAAGAAAGCGAACGAAGCAACGAGACAAAGCGAGACAGACGCAACAAATAGATGCAACAGCGTAGACTCGTCCCAAAAGCATATTAACTTCAGATTCTTCCGATGAACACGCGATTATTTGCAATTACTAATTACTAATTAGCATCTTGATTAACTTTTCATCGCATTATGCAGCAAACGTGCTGTACTATACACATATTTTTTATATTTATGTTGCATCGTATGATTTTTTAAACGGTTATCTAGTACGATGCAATCACATAATTAATTTATCATAAAAAATACATCTTAAATTTTAAATCAATTTTCATAAATGATGTTAATTATTATTACTTTTGTACTCCTTTACCTTATAAATCTTCCGAGCTATTGTCCTCTGATTCCTTATACGACTCGCTGCTTTGTATTTCCAATCCTAGGTCTTCAATTGCGTCTTCTATTATTCGAGTGTAAGAATTTTACGGATATTTTACGCCTATGTTAACGTATCACGTTACCGAACTGGGAGGTAGTAGTTTTGGGAATGTCATAGAAGAGTGGGTATTACTAGTGGAATACCCCTCTTGTCCCGCAACCGAACGAGATGACTTCTTTTCAGCCACGCATAGTATGTATACGTTGACTGAAATTTTTGGAAATATATGGTGCGTGTAAAGGGAAAGAAATGTCAAGATTATACGAGTGAAATTGGAAATAGTTCGGTGATGTATAGGTATATATGCTTGTACTACGTTTACCGTAGATATAGGCCGCGGTGGCGCTAGTGAGTTAAGCGAAAGTGGTATTAAGGCTGCCACGCGTAACGATGAATGAATTAATATGATATTGGAACTCCTTATATTTTGATTGAAGATACTTTCGGATAATATTGCGAGTCTTTGGTGCGTGTTTAAAATAAATTCTAATTTTCTAATTTAGTTGATATGGTTTTGAGACGTCTTTCGTGTTATGTACGTCATTATTGCTTGGAATATTTTAGTTTAATATACACGCATCGCTTGTTATGAACAGCACGTGCACACTCTCGTGTACGAATACTTTCACTTCGAGATTATCTCGAAGTATATTTTATAAAAATTCCGAAAATAAGTCATGAGCTGTAGTTAAAATTTCTTGCACGGTAGCGAACGTGTTAAGGTTAAATTATGTAATTTCTTGCGGAGATGTGAGGTCTGTTTTTATTCGCTTTTCCGTAAATAATGACGCGTAAATCGTACGTTTTGTAACGGAATTAACGCCTTCCGTGATTGTGTCGTATATATACGTCACGATCGAGGTCAATTCATAGCGGGTATGACGTACATATACGGATTACCCGATTTCTTATACACATCAATGTTTACCTTATATAATATCTCGATTTGCATACTGTGTTATATACTGTGGTATAAAACCGCGGGAAAATTTAAAATCGTTTTAGAAATATATTTGCATACTGTGTTATATACTGTGTTACAAAAACGCGGGAAAATTTAAAATCGTTTTAAAAATATATTTGCATACTGTGTTATATACTGTTACAAAAACGCGGGAAAATTTAAAATCGTTTTAGAAATATATTTGCATACTGTTATATACTGTGTTACAAAAACGCGGGAAAATTTAAAATCGTTTTAGAAATATGACAGCTTGTCGAATTTTACTATGGTGCCTGGTTTTGTTCTAGGCTACTTTCCTGGATAATATATTTTCGAACTTTGAGTAATAATTCGTCAGTTATGCTTTTGAAGTAATTTTTCTATTTCTGAAATATTCGCATAATTTTTTTTTCTCTGAGTTAGGTTAGGTTAGATTAGATTTATAATTATAATTGTATGACTACAATTAGAAACCAAACCTAATAATTATAATTAATAATAATTATAAAATTGAAATCTAAAATTAAAATAGCCCTGTAATGTGCAGTTAAATATAGTATACACAGATAATAGTAATTAAAGTAGCGTTTTATTTTGAAATAAATAGATATTTTTATTTAATTTAGGATTTCGAATGTAAAATAATTTATAACAAATAGGTACTGTAAATAACAGGTTTTTGCAAGAAATTGGTGAAAAGTCGAGAAATATCGAATCACTATATCATTATTTCTAAATCCCTGTAGATTTGTGACGAATTAAATAGTCGAAGTCATTTTGAAAAATTATTCTAAGTTAACAAATGGAGCATCAACGTTATTACGTATTATCGAAGTCTCGTTGTAACACTTCGATTGCTTCTTTGCAACAAATTTCGTTAGGGCAACGCGGCATACTTTTTCATAGTCTTCTTTCTCCTTTCCATAAGCTTCTTAGAAAATCTGAAAAGTTCATTATCGTTTTAAATGACATTGCGTTCACGTCACCGTTCTAAATACTTGGTTCTTCGTCTTCCTCATTCCTCGATGATTTTTAAAGATCATTACTTACCAGTATTTATAAAACTTGCTTTATTTGTTGGCATCCTCAATTTTTAAAATTTTTCAGACTTCAAAGAACGAAATTATTTTTATAATCTTTGAAACTGAGAATTCGTCCATTTTACTAGCTTTTGTTAATTATTTTCATTCAAAATTCAGAAATTGTTGATTCTTAGGAACAGTAATTATTTTTCGTAATGAAAATTAACGCAAGAAATTTTATCAATTAATTTCCACTTCTTCAAAATTTAACTATTAACACATAATTTCTAGAAATTAATAAGGATATTAACCCTTTGCACTCGAGTCCAACCCTTTGCATTTAATAAAATTTCAAAAATCGATGTTAATTAATATATCAAATTTAAAACAATGATACGAGATATGTCGAAATAGAATTATTCAACTTGTAAATTTACAATATATACAATTTTTTATTTACTGCTTTAAAAATATCGTTGACCTTTTGCCCTAAAATCTTTTAATTGCTATTCTACTTAGCGAAGAAATTACTGAGTACAGAGGGTTAATTATATCAAACCGAAGATCAAAAAGTGTCATTAAATATTCATAAAATTAATATAATAACCAATTTTTTAAATGTAATTAACAACACGTTAATTAGTTAATAGTTAAATTATAGAATATACGCAAACCAAGTTGACCTAACCAATCCCAACCATTTCATCCCCATGGAACGCCGTTCAAGCCCACTCTCATCGCAGACAAGTGAAAAAATAAAGGAACTTTTACACCAACGAACCAGTTACCCCCTCCTTTACCCCGAAAAGACGCAAAACGAGATTATATTAAAGAACAGAGAGAAGAGTACGAAAGAACAAGCAATAAGCAACAAGCATCGAATTGCATGGCAAGTGTAACAAGCAAAACCAAAGACAAAGCTAATCCCGGAGAAACACTTGCACGGGACCTCATCAACTAGACATCTGGCCTGAAAAAAGGCCAGGCAGAAAAAGCCTGACTGTGCCCAGTCAACACACCTCTGACACACCTAACTACACCGGCTACCATGAGCCTCGGTGCACCATCAGACCAGCCCGACCACGTTCCATCAAACGCTCTCGAAACGCGTGCACAAAAATAGATCGGAAGCAAATGACCGAAGAGAAGAGACACCTACATACATACCTGAAGCCGCGTCGAAACGGAAAGTGATGTGTTTTGCCCCGGCAGAGAGCAGCTCTGCAGCCTCTGCGTCCTCCGCTGAGCCTGGGCCCCGCGAGACCGGGGCCTGGACAAAAAATAAATCAATTTGCCCGTTACGTAAGGACGCAGTTTGGAGAAAGTGACAGCGTTTCGGTGGAGTGTCGGTGTTGGCGGAATGGCGGCAGTGATCAGGGAAGAATTAATGGATCGGGCAGGGATTGTCTTCGGAGGGCGGAAAGCGGACGAAGGTCGTGCTCGGCTGGCAATTTCACCGCGATGACAAATGACTTACGGATGCTTCGACGATGTTTAATAGGGTGCCATCTGCGCCCTGTCGGGCCGCAGCGTAGAAAGGCGAAAAGTGGCCTGGTCCCCGCGATGGAAAGCGAGAGACGAAAAGGGACGGATGATGATGCGAGCAAAATTGATAATACCGGCGGATGTAAACGATTACGAACCACTCTTTCTTATTTTCCTTCCCTCTTCCCAGCTCTTCCTCTCTCTTTCTCTCTTTTTTCTCACGCCGCGTCTCTTTCCACCGGCAGATCGCGCTGCTTGAATTTCGACGAGGGCCCGCGGGGGGACGCGGCATCGATTCGGGGCTTAGTACTTTGTTAAAGTGCGACCGCAAAAATCGCGTCGCCGCGGAACCGGTTCCGCAAAACGATGACATAATGATGCCTCGGCCGGGCGAGGGTGAATTTAATGTTTCGCGAATTTCACCGGCTCCAGTGTCGCGCTATCCGGGGATACGGTTTTTGCCACGGCCGCAGTGGCGGCTGCCTTTTTGCACGGGCACTCGGCTTTGTGGGAAAGTTTATTATTGCTCGATTCGAAACGTCGCTGCCAAATTTTTCTTTTTCTCACGGTTTATCTGTAAGATCAGCGAGCTGCCAGCTCCGATAAAGCCGTGTGTGCGTGACGGGCACATCGCGGCAGATGATGTCAATCCTAGACGAAGGTCTAACTTTACCCTAACTGAACCCTAGACGTTTGATTTTCGCGGCTGCATTAGACAAAGAACTACCAAGAATGAAAAGCAAATCGAAAAGCGGAAGCAGGGAAGTATAATACTGCTACCAGTTTCTCATATCCATTCTGTACGCGGTCTAGTAACAGTGACCTGTCAATTCCGGAAAATAGTAATTCAGGACCTTTTAGAATATTCGCGCAGGGACTTCAAACTTCCGGAATAGTAATCCAGGACCTACTAGAATGTTCAGGCAAAGAACAATCGTGACTGATCACTATAATAGTGGCGCCTTTGTTGAAGTTCGGCGAGTTGAGTTGACAGCGTTCAGGAGGCTTAATCTAATTCTACGTTATGTACTTCGTGACTGATCACTATAATAGTGGCGCCTTTGTTGAAGTTCGGCGAGTTGAGTTGACAGCGTTTAGGAGGCTTAATCTAATTCTACGTTGTGTATTTGGGATTTTTCGGTAATCCAGTAATTAAACTTCTAAGTGTGATCTACAACAATATCAAACGTAGGAGAGTAAACCAGAATTCGCCATCTTTTCTTAGATTTATTATTTTTCCACCTAACTTCTGTCATCGAACACTTCCTAAACCGATGTCAAATTCTTCAGTCATCATCCGAATAGTAATTCGTCGATTTAACAAAACAAGCTTATGAACATGCACAATGATTTCATTAGTGTGCAAAGTGGAACGTCGATCATCGCTAACATCATCTTCCTCATTTTCTCACCCATTTGTAACTGATTGCTGACTAGGAGAGTAAGTAAAGCAGAATTCGCCATCTTGTTTTAAATTTATTATTTTTCCACCCATCTTCTGCCATCGAGCACTTCCTAAACTGATGCCAAGCTCTTTAACAATTATCCCAATAGTAATTCATTCATTTGTCAAAATAAGTTTATGAACAGGTACAATGATTTCATCATTGTGTCAAAATAGAAGATCGACCATTGTGAGCATTATCTTCCTCATTTGCTCACCCATATGTAAATATTTGCTGACTTCATAATACTCTCTGCATATGCTTCCTTAAGCATCATCTGCTAAAATTCGGCGAATTGAGTTGACAGCGTTCAGGAGGCTTAATTTAATTCTACGTTGTGTACATTTGGGATTTTTCGGTAATCCAGCAATTGAAATTTTAAGTGTGATCTGTAACAATATCAAACGTAGGAGAGTAAACCAGAATTCGCCATCTTGTCTTAGATTTATTATTTTTCCACCCATCTTCTGTCATCAAACACTTCCTAAACTGATGCCAAGCTCTTTAACAATTATCTAAATAGTAATTCATTGATTTGACAAAATAAGTTTATGAACAGGTACAATAATTTCATCATTGTGTCAAAATAGAAGATCGATCATCGCGAATATCATCTTCCTCATCTTCTCACCCATTTATAAATGGTTGCTGACTTCATAGTACTCTCTGCATATGCTTCCTTAATCCTTTGTACCTTGAGCAATTTTTAATACGATCTATCAACAACTCACAATCATTTTACTTCTTCTGTTATTATAATACAATGTTTTATAGTACAAGGTCTACCAATCAAGTAGCATTTCATTTCCATCAGTCAAATGTATACTGGTATAATATCTATCAGTAAACATACGGTAACCCTATATTTCGAGAATTTTATCTAACTATTACCTAAATATTTATTTCTAACTTTTATCTAAATATTTGACATAAATTGAATGGAATTCTAGTGCCTCATCAGCAATAGCGGAGTTATAGGCCATTTTACAATATTGCCATAGGGTTGACAGCAGATAGCAAAGGGTTAATTTTCCTATTTGCAATTACTGAAAATGTATGCCTGATTTTTAATAAATTAATTTCGTCTCGTATTGAGAGATTTTGAAATTGTTATATTTATTTATCTTCATCGTGTCACTGAAATTAGTGTCATCTATGCCAACTGTATTTAGATAAATATGTCAACCATTTCAGTTCCTTTTTTCCCAAGTTTTACGAGGAATTTCGTATTGATTCGTTGTTCTTTAAGAAGATCATCAGATATTTCTCAAGATGTACGACTGCCGAAAGAAATACAGGCATACTGAAGACGTTGCCATAAGAGAACGGTTTATCTTAGGCTCGCGAATGCTATAAACTGCGTTCCGCGCCCTACCAGACGACCACAGCGTTAATGAGATGGCAGTAAAAAAATCATTGCATGAACTTTTTGAACAGAGTGGTGTACAGTAGACTCTCGTATAACGCGGTTAGGCTTCGAGTGATGACCACTATGTTCATAGCACTAGTAGTAACGGGACGTCAAATTGACTACCTATCAATAGTGGTGACTTGACGTCAAATTGACTCCGCATAAATACTGGTACGTTTACGTTTCTTTCGCTACTAGTTCAATTCCCTGTACCACGTAGTTGTTCAATTTTCTGTAGACTACATTATAGAGATATGGAGTCAATTTGATGTGCATCACTACCAATGTTCAGAGTCAATTTGACGTACGTCACTACTACAAAGTTAATACTAGAACTACCAATTCAGTCGAAAATATTGGTTACAGAATTTTCCTTTTTGCAACTACTGAAAATGTATACCTGATTTTTAAAAAATTAATTTCGACTCGAGTTGAGACTGAACTGAAATTAATATATTCACCTATCTTCATCGTGTCAATCAAATTAGTGTTATCTATGCCAAAAGATTGGTTATAAAATTTTCCTTTTTGCAACTACTGGAAACGTATACCTGATTTTTAAAAAATTAATTTCGACTCGAGTTGAGACTGAACTGAAATTAATATATTCACCTATTTTCATCGTGTTAATAAAATTAATGCTATCTATGTGTTTAGATAAATATTATTAATTACTATTATTATTAAAGCTATTATATTTATCTATTATTGCTATTAATTAATTATAGTTATTATTATTATTATTACAGCTATTATATTTATTTATTATTATTACTATTAATTAATTATTATTAAAGCCTGGCAGTTCTAGTGTCAATACAATTAACACTAAAATAGTGTCAATACAGTTAATTACTCGCATAACACGTAATCTAAAGTAACGAGTTTTTGAAATAATTATTTTTGGTTATTTATGTCAACTTTTTTCTTGTTTTATCAAATTGGTATTTTAGAAATAAGTGGTATGTCATATATAGTAGAATTAATTCGTAAAATGTATACTGTCAAGAACGTAGATAATTCTTCGCTTTTTCCCATTATAAAGTTTATATTTATATGTTAGGCGAAGAGGTATAAATAGGGGAATTTAAATATTCATTATTATTTTGATTTTCTGCTTCTAAAAATCTATCTAATCAACTTCTCAAAGGTACAATTTCGTACATAGGTTTGATTACTTCCAAAACCATATCTCTAAGGGGTGGTTCATGCTCGAATGTTTCAAGTTATAAATGGCGTGGTCCGCCACCTCATCGAAATAATTATAACTTTGTTATTTGTAGGAGTTCGGAGTATAATATTTACGAAGAATATTCTTGAAAATATGTATTTTAAAACTAAAAAAAAAAAAAGGAAAATCGTATTTTTTGACCCCAGATAGTAGAAGACCCCCATAAGTGCAGATAATTCGTGTACTTTATTATCTGTTGCATCGTATCAAAAATCATGTTATCTGAAAACAGTAGTAATATCTTTGGCACGTTATAGTGAAGTCTACTGTACACGTATTTTTCAAATCTCCTTTTATTTACTGTGGTCTTGCCGTAATTTATTTATACAGCGTGTTCGTTTGAACGGGCGTTCGTTTGGATTGCTATGGAGATCGTTTGTGCATGTTTTACTGCTGCATTGTATTTATCTCGACTGGAGGTTGGTGCATTATAAATAAGAAAATAGAGAGGATCGTTTAGGGAAATGTAACTTTACGACTGTGATGTCTCTTCTGTCAGTGCGTCCACGGAAAATTTCAATGGAAATTTTATGGAAATTCGAAGAAATTATCTTGTGGAAATTATTGGATCATAAGTCTTAGATGAAAATGAGAAACTGTAAGTAGTTAGAATTTTGTTTCACCATAAGGAAGGAGATTATAGTAGGCTGTTATTATTGAATCGAATTATGACACTTCTCGTGCTATTGTTTTTCGATTATTTTCTTTTTGTTTGTTCAAATTATTGGATCATAAGTCTTAGATGAAAATGAGAAACTGTAAGTAGTTAGAATTTTGTTTCACCATAAGGAAGGAGATTATAGTAGGCTGTTATTATTGAATCGAATTATGACATTTCTCGTGCTATTGTTTTTCGATTATTTTCTTTTTGTTTGTTCAAATTCGTATAAATTTTACATAGTTTAATGTTTCCATATTTATATCAGCTGATTAATAAATGGAATTAGAAGACTGATAAATAATATTAGAAAGAAGGCTTAAAGAATTTTGGCTAGTTTAAAGATCCTAAGTTTGTTCCTATAGCAAATTCAGAACTTACTTTGAAATAAATAAAATCTCAAGTTTAAGCATGAGATAAATTCATTATTTTTCAAAAAGTTTGATATTTTCGTGTAACATTTGATAAGATAAATACAATTATATTTAGATCAACACTGGTGACCATAATGTTAAGTTCTTTTATAAGCTTGTTTTATCATATTGAACATATTTGAACACACGACATATTTATATGAATCCTAAAATTGTGCTCTGAGACCTGAATTTTGAATTCTGAGCTCTGAGTTGTCAGTTATGAGTTATGGTTACTAATTATTAGTTACTTGTTCCGAGTTTTGATTTTCGAGTACTCACAGTGAGTTCTCAGTTCCGAGTTCTGAATTCTGAGTTGTTAGTTATAAGGTAGTAGCTATTAGTTATTACTTGTCACTTATTCTGAGTTCCGAATACTGAATTCTGAGTCCTATCCTCTGTGTTTTATGTTCTGAGTTATGAGTTGTTAGTCACTATTTTTAAGTTACTAATTATTAGTTACTTGTTCTGAGTTCTAATTCCCGACTACTGACAATGAGTTCTCAGTCCTGAGTTCTGAGTTCTGAGTTCTGAGCTCTGAGCTCTGACTTGTTAATTATAAGTTATTAGCTACTAGTTATTAGCCACTTGTTCTGAGTACTGAATACTGAATTCTGAGTTGATAGTCATTAGTTATTAGTTACTAATTCTGAGTTCTCAGTCCTGTTCTGGGTTCTGAGTTCCTAGTGCTTAGTTTTGAGTTCTCAGTTCTAAGTTCTGCGTTCTGAATTCTCAGTTTTGAGTTTTGAGTTCTGAATTCTCTATTTTGAGTTCTTAGTTCTTAGTTCTGAGTTCTGCCTTCTGAATTCTCAGTTTTGAGATCTCAGTTCTGAATTCCCAGTTCTGTGTTCTGCGTTTTGAATTTTTAGTTTTGAGTTCTCAGTTCCGAATTCCCAGTTCTGTGTTCTGCGTTCTGAATTCTCAGTTCTGAATTTTCAGTTTTAAGATCTCAGTTCTGAATTCTCAGTTCTGCGTTCTGCGTTCTGAATTCTCAGTTCTGAGTTCTGCGTTCTGAATTCTCAGTTCTGAGTTCTGTGTTCTGAATTCTCCGTTTCGAGTTCTCGGTTCTGAGTTCTGCGTTCTGAATTCACAGTTTTGAGATCTCAGTTCTGAATTCCCAGTTTTGCGTTCTGCGTTCTGAATTTTTAGTTTTGAGATCTCAGTTCTGAATTCCCAGTTCTGTGTCCTGCGTTCTGAATTCCCAGTTCTGTGTCCTGCGTTCTGAATTCTCAGTTCTGAGTTCTCAGTTTTAAGATCTCAGTTCTGAATTCTCAGTTCTGTGTCCTGCGTTCTGAATTTTCAGTTCTGAGTTCTCAGTTCTGAATTCTCGGTTCTGAGTTCTGCGTTCTGAAATCTCAGTTCGGCCTGCTGAGGTCTGAGATCCCAATTATCAATTATGAGTCTTAACTTATTCGTTTTCCATTATTAACACTCAGTTACTGGTTAATAAACGATATTTACGAGTGACTAATTACTAGTTACAACGTCCAATAGAAACAAAATAATTCCCAATACTCAGTTTGCCACAATTAAATCATAGAGCAAATGGTTAATCGCATCGCGAACGCGAAGCTCCTTTTGCACCAGTATCAAGCCCGAGCCAAATCGTTGACCAAAAGCACTCTGTGGGAAATCACTTCAGCGTCGCGCGAATCCTTCCAACTAATCACGTTGATTTACACGGTGTTTATACGTATTTATATTTCAAGCGTTTAGTGCATACCGAGATGATCTATGAGTTGCATTAACCGAGTCTCGTTAAACGGGGCCCGAGGCCAACGAAGAAGGTTCGACGGTTCCATGGTCCCCGGCACCGATATCCTCACCGCGAGCACGCTCGTCTGTCCTTCTCCCACCGCCGTACACCCGACTACAGCCCTCTCTCTCTTTCTCGCTTTGCTCTTCCGCGCTTCCTTTCCATCCACGCTGCGCTGACCGCGCTCCATGACCTGACCCTTCATAAACTAGGGCCCAACTGTGCTATATTTTAAATGCATATAGACGTAGGCGTTGCATGCCGTTAAAATAAATACAACAAGTGCCGGGGAGGCTCGGTGTGCATCGGTTCGGGTATAAACGCTGGCCCTCCGACACCTCGTTCGCCCTCCTCGAAAGAAGAAAAAAGAGAAAAGGAAAAAGAGCCAGACGACCGACCGTGAAAGAAGAAGAAGAAGGAGGAGGAGGAGGAGGAGGAGAAGAAGAAACCACGACCCGTGAACGTCTCGTGGC